>NC_137897.1:30818902-31114393 GCF_963455335.1 Martes martes | reverse complement strand
AAACAAATGCCCTTTATACTGTAGGCTACCCACCTCAGCAAAGTTATTGAAATAGCAATTTATTTTCTGGTTGCAAATTGATTTTACAATGCAATTTATCAGCTTTTCTTTATGAAGGGAATGTAAACTGAAAAGCCACATTAAAAAACAATTGATCTAACAGTCTTCTGTCAATGGTTTCATTAACCGTCTTGTCAAGGCATTCAGTTAACAGGACGCCGGCTCAATAGGAGTTACAATGTAATTCATCTCCGATCCTATTGAAAACTAAAAGCCTAATAGATACTCTGGCTACTGTAAGTCTCCTGGCATGCCTGGAGGTTCACCTTTTAATAGGTGAGTTGAAGCTACTGCATGTTCTTTGTCACTCATCTCTATATTTAATAAAGAAGTTTTTGATGTACCTTTCAGTTTAACTCAATTATTTTTTTTGGTAAAGATTTTATTTATTTATTTGCGAGAGAGCACACAAACATGAGAGCACGAGCAGGCGGAGGGACAGAGGGAGAAGCAGACTCCCTGCTGAGCAGGGAGCCCCTGGTCCTCCAGGGCTGGATCCCAGGACCCCGAGATCATGACCTGAGCTGAAGGCAGGCACTTAACCCACTGAGCCACCCAGGCGCACCATAACTCAATTATTTTTTATAGTTATTTTTCCTTTAACGTTAGAATTCAGCTGTTGTTCTTTAGGCACAACTGTTTTTTTCATTCTTTTAATCCAAAAAGTTGGCTACTCACTACTTACATACTTTAAATGTAGACATCATGGTATTGGACTCATTCTACTAGTGGGTAGGTGACAAATGACGCTTTGGGCAAGTTATTCCTACTCTTATCTCATTGGGATATTTTGTCTGGCCCTAAGTAATCTTTAAAAAGTTATTTGTCAGGGATTCCATGGGGGTAAGTTCAGTTCAATAATGAAAACTGTTCTTATTTCACTTTCTGGGGTCTGGTCAGACTGAGCATAAGTAGTATTTAGAAGCACCTGTTGTAAGTGCTTTCTCTGCCACCTATTATGTGATCCTGGTTAAGTCTCTTAATCTCTCCTCATTCTCCAAATGTGTAAAATGGAGGGGTAATAATAGTTTCTCTTTCTGAGCATTGAAAGGACTAAATAAACACATAAAACTTAGTAAATTAAGATACTGATTTTTTTGTTATTTTGGGGTTTTTTTTTTGCCTTTTTTAAATTTTAAATTTTTAAAATTTTTATTTCAATTCCATCTAATTAACATATAGTGTATTACTGTTTCAGAGGTAGAATTTAGCGATTAGTGATTCATCAGTTGCATTTATTAACACTCAGGGCTTGTTCCGGCACGTTAAGATATTGTTATGATGATGGTGATGGTGATAATGATTCCATGACTATTGCTAATTCAGAGCTGGCTTTGAATGCAAACACTGAATTGTACAGTTGGTATTACTAATGTTAACTGAAAAAATACATATATAGTCCATGCTTACAATCTAGTAAACTTGACAGGTTATATATAGGTATATAGATATAGGTTATATATAGATTAAATATAGAATATACTTCTTAGTCAAAGTACATTTTTAAGGTATTACTCTGGATTAAAGCCAGGAATCTGAATACTAATATGCACAGTGAATACCAGGAACAAAAGACATTACAGAAAAATGTACTTTAGGAATTAAATATCTATGAATTTAAGATAATACAAACCACTCAGGGGAATATTCCACTTATCTCAGCATTATCTTAAAGTAGGAATGAGACTGATCTTTTTACACAGTTTTATCTTAGACAACTGAAATGTTTGAAAATTATATAGAGTGCTGATTATGCCTGTGATCATGGTTTTACAAAAGTACACTGATTATGAAATTTTAAAGACTGAAAAAATTGAATTTGTATAACTTGAGTTAAAGGGTTGAGATTATTTATTTCAGGTTGATTTGTACTTTTACAACGTGAAATGCTAAATATTTTAAATTATGACTTTTGAAGCAACAGTTTATAATGTTTATGGTTTTTAAAATAGGACCTCAAAGATTTCATATACCCTGTTGAAGTTAGCATAAAGATCCAACTTGTTTTAGCCAAAAGAATGTGAGTGGAAGTGACTCGTTTCTGGGCTACAACTTTAATAGCTTCATCCCCCCCCCCCTTTTTTTTTAAAGATTTTATTTATTATTTATTTGACACACAGACAGAGATCACAAGTAGGCAGAGAGGCAGGCAGAGAGAGAGGGGGAAGCAGGCTCCCAGCTGAGCAGAGAGCCTGATGCAGGGCTCGATCCCAGGACCCTGAGATCACGACCTGAGCCCGAAGGCAGAGGCTTAACCCATTGAGCCACCCAGGCGCCCTCAGCTTCATCCCCCTTTTATGCACCACGGTGATAGTATAGAAATTCTCCAGGTGCTGACTGCTCTCTCAGCCTAAGTCAGCCAGAGAAGAGAGCTGTGGAGTAGAGACCCTGCCTTCCCATGACAGACAGGTTATATGAGCAAGAAATAAGCACTTGCTTTTATACATTGTCACAAGGCTGAGCTTCTTTGTTACTACACAAGACTTGGCCTATCCTGACTGATACAGTCGATATAGTATGTCGGTGCGATCTAGAATTTATTTTTACTGGTTTCTACTCTTTGCATATCTAAATGCTAAAAGGCTATATATCCAGGTCATTAAAGTAACTCTCCAGTATTCTTTCACTTTCCTGCCACTTCATTAATGAACCCATGGTCAGTGAGAGAAGACTGGAAATACTATGTGCACAGATGGGGTGTGGCATTTTGTGGACTCTCAATGTTTATTTCACCTCCAATCAATAGCCTCTGTATTCTCCCCTAGTTATGCTCACCATGCATGTGGTACATATCAGGTGAGGAATGGAAAGTGTGAGAGGTCAAAGAGCCAGGACAAGGAAAACAGTCACCGCAATAACAATAATAATTTCCATTTGTTGTGTCCTTATCCTATGGAGGGCACAGTTGTTAAGCGTGTGACATTTATGAACTCATTTAGTCCTGAAAATTACCCGATGAGGTAAGAACCATTATATTTACATTTTACAGATGAGGCACTGAGATGCTAGGTGACTTACTTGCCCAAGGTTATGGAGTTTTTGGAAATGGCAGAGCTGGGGTCTAAGCAGTTTTCAAGGAACAGGTTTCAGGAGTTGCTAATTGGTAATATCAAAATTTGCACGTCAAGACATCAAGAAAAGCCATTACTTCCCATTTTAGAGCTTCCAGATCAACCAAAAAACAAAACGAAGGGAAATAAAAACAAAGTATATAGTCTCAGTGAAAAGCACAGCAAGCGAAGATAAAGAGGACAAAGTCTCAATTTCTTTAAAGAACAGTCCACTCCTTGCTTTTAGAAGCTAGGCAGTTGGGTGAGCTCAACCATGCCCTCTTCGATGTTCTCCACTCCCTTTGCCTCCCACATTCACTCACAATAAATTTGTTCATTCTCTGATGGGCTGGGCAGCTTGGCAGCCTGGCGTCCAAGTTCAACCCAAGGAAGAGCTCACTGTGTAGAGAGATAGGACTCGATGTCGCAATTTAGACCCTTATTTTTATCCAGCTTTAGCCATTTAGCAGCCACGTTAGTAACACTGCCCTCCACACCCTGGGTCACTAGTGAAGGCCTTCAGTGGAAGGATTTAGGAATATATTCAACTCAGGCTGGAAATTTGGGTGGAATGCTAACGTTAACACTCTTGCCTTAGGGGCTTTCAGCAGGAAGAAAGGATGAAATCCATCAGAATTTCTTGGGGAATACTTTTCAAAATTTAAATATTCCTGCCCCAGAGCACTAAATATAGATAACACTAGATTGTCATAGTTTGAAAATATCCCCAGAAATTCCAGGCACTGAAAACTCCTGTTCTAGAGGAAATGTTCCAATCTGGTGTTAGGAAACTCTGTCTTACTTATAAACTTCTAGAGTTAATAATTCTGTGTGCACATCTCCTTGGAAAATCACTAACACCGCATTATGCATAGAAGGTCATTGAGAATCTCTATAATACTTTTACACTATATCCTTACCTGCTTCAGATAATGTGTCTTAGTTTATTCTGTAATGTGGTAGACTAATAGAAGGGCACCCCACCAGAGAGCAAACTTGTGTTTCCTCTCCTGCCATTATCTTGAAAGCAACCTTCTTTAGAAAGGGGAACCACATTGGTATCCCTTTGAAATCACTTTTGAAATCCCTTTAGCCTGTTTCAGAATCACCTGGAGGATATATTAAAAAACCCATAGCTGGACCCTATCCCCAGGGTTTCTGATTCAATAGGTCTAGGGCCCCTTCAGCATCCAAAACAGAAATCTAGCTTTATAAACTGGGGTTGAGGAGGGGGGCAGCCTAGCCATTGCAAGTTCAGTTACAAACTCAGCGAACAAAAAGAATCCTTAATGCTTTACTCTTGAGCAAGCACTCTGAACTCTTTTTTAAAAAACTTTGTTTTTTTTTATGCACTACATTAATATACCGCATAACCTTCTAAAAGAGGCAGGGGAGCATAACTGAGTTATCTCTCATCAATCAGGAAAAGGCTTCCTTAATCGATATTCTCCAAACCATTTGACACATAGTAACGATTAACTTCAGAGATGGGTCTATCTCTTTCCATCAAACTCCACTGACAGGGATAATAGGCAACCCTTTTCTTCTTGCCCCGTTACTGCACTTGTGGATGTGCACAGTGGCTGTCTATGCTGGGGATGACCAAGCACACGGCCATGATGCCAGTTCTGGGTAGAATCTCAAACCACATCACACTGCATTTGCTAGGGCCAAACCCTTCCTTCCTGGCCCCCCCTAAAGGTGACTGAGCCTATCTGAATCCTTTTCATATATTCAAAATCATTCTTTTCTTTTTATTTATTTATTTATTTATTTATTTATTTATTTATTTTTAAAAGATTTTTGTTTATTTATTTGACAGAGAGAGATCACAAGTAGGCAGAGAGAGGCAGAGAGAGAGGAAGGGAAGCAGGCTCCCTGCCTAGCAGAGAGCCCGATGTGGGGCTCGATCCCAGGACCCTGGGATCATGACCTGAGCCGAAGGCAGAGGCTTTAGCCCACTGAGCCACCCAGGTGCCCCCAAAATCATTCTTTTCTTAATGAAGACAGTGGCTCCTCTTCTGTTGACCTTCTTATCTGTGACTTTCTCTTTTTTCAAAATATATACTTGAATATCTTTTTAAATGTATATTTCACTTTGCCTTTCGTTATTCCCGGTATTAGTTTTCTATTGCTGACCTAGGAGATTGCCACAAATTTAGCAGGTTAAGACAACATAAATTTATTATCTCACAGTTCTGTAGGTCAAAAGTATGGGTTGGATCAGCAGATTTCTCTACTCTGGGCTGACAAGGTTGAAATCAAGTTATTGGCTAACCTTATCTGGAGGCTCTGAGAGATAGTCCCCTTCTAGGCATATTTAGGTTTTTAGCAGATTTCAGCTCCATGCTGTTTCAGTACTGAGGTCTTGTTGCCTTGCTGGCTGTTGTCTGGGAGTTGTTCTCAGCTTCTGGAGGCTGCCCGCCTTCCCTGCATAGGGGTCAAGGGCAGGCTACCACAAGATGGGCCACTTTGGCATGAAAATTATTTTGAGTTAAAAAGCAATTAAAAGGGGCACCTGGGTGGCTCAGATGGTTAAGCATCTGCCTTTGGCTCGGGTCATGATCTCCAGATCCTGGGATTGAGCCCCATGTCGGGCTCCCTGCTCAGCGGGGAGTCTGCTTCTTCCTCTCCCTCTTCCCCTTCTCCTGCTTGTGCTGTCTCTGTCTCTGTATCTCTCTCAAATGAATTAAAGAAAAAAAAATCTTAAAAAAAAAAAAAGGCAATTGAAACCCTGCAGATTCAGGAAAAGTCTTTGCCACCCTGCCAACTGCCTTGAAAGAATTCAGACAGAGGACCTGTTCCAGGAAGAGAGCTATCACCACAAATAACTATACTATGATACAAACTAGGTATGATGGACAGGGGGGAACCTTACAAGGCCTGTTTGATCAAAGTCCTCTGTCTCCCGTTGTTTCAGAGCGGCCCAGCAAACATTTGCTTATGAAACATGTGCTCCTTTTCACCTTCTTGTGAACTGCATTTCTTCTCTTTTAAGTTGTGGACCCCTACCCGCTTCTCCTTAGTTGACGATGACATATATGCCTCATTTTGGCTGACTGTCTTTGGGATTTCCATGTCTGTGTGGATTGCCCACATGCATGAAATGAAATTTGATTTTCTCCCATTAATCTGTGTCATGTCCATTTGATTCCTCGTCAGAGGAAATGCCTCTGCCCTCAAAATGCGGCTCCGTATTTCAGCTCCAGTCAACCTTCTAGTCCCCAAGTCTTACTCTAAGAACCACCACTCCACTGTGCTTTGTTGGAGACTGGAACTCTGCTTGTGAATATCAGAGACTGATGGACCATAGTCCAAAGACTAACCTTCCAGATGCTAACTGCTCTTCTCTCCCACCCTGTCTGAGCCTCAGGTGCTTCATATTGGTGGGTGTTCTGCTTTTTTCCCTGTACTGACTCTTTGCCTGAAATGTCAACTAGAGAAACTCTGTCCCCAAGAGACCAGCTTCTCAATTAAAATATATTTATGGAGCATCTCTCCCATGTGCAGTGACCAGAAATCTAATCATCCAACACTGCGCAGTGAAGGGGGTGCAGTTAATACACATGCCAGGATAAGAGACATAACTGGGATTGTCCTGGCAAAGCAGTATGGATGTTCAACCTGACAGTATTCTAAGTGCTATTCCAGGGGCTTGGATTACAGCAATGAGCAGTGCAGACAAGGCAAAAATCAGTGCCTTCTTGGAGCTTATATTCTAGAAGGGAAGACAGACAATATAGTAATTAAGGAAAATGATCTAGAATCTTAAATAGTGATAAAAGGCTATGGGAAAAATAAAGCAAGGAAAAGAGAACCTGTGTGTGTGCGTGTGTGCGCGCACGCACACACACGTAAGGCAGTGGTGGTTGGAAGGGCCTGGCTGGCTCAGTCAGTAGAGCATACGACTCTTGATCTCAGGGTTATGAGTTCAAGCCCCAATGTTGGGTGTAGAGATTACTTTAAAAAAAAAAAAAGAAAAATGCAAACTCTTGGACTGAATCATACGATGTGGTGGTCTGCGTAAGCTTCACTGAGAAGGTGACTTCTGAGCAGACACTTACAGAGGACAAGGGAGGGCTCCATAAGGAAATCTGAGGGAAGAGAATTCCAGGCAAAGGGAAAAGCAGATGGAAAGGACTGGCAGAGGACGTGTGCTTGATGTGTTCTAGGACCAGCAAGAAGGCAAGTGTAATCCAAGTGCAGTGAGGGAAGTGGAGGGTAAGAAGAGAAGAGGTTAATTAAAAGCAAAAAAAAAAAAAAAAAAAAAAAGGAAGAAAAAACAAAAAAAGTAGGGAAGAGGTTGGATAGGTAAAAGGAAGGTATGGGTCTGATCAAGGAGGGCTTTTCAGGCCATTGTGAAGACTCTGTCTTTACTCTGAACGAAATGAGAACCCAAGGGAAGCGGCGAAGCAGTGCAGTGACATGATCTGATTCCAATTTCAACCCTGGATTGAGGGTGGACTATGGGGCCAGACTGGAGGCAGTGAAACTAGAGTCATGTTCACTTGGATTGTCGAAGGAACCAATCTCACAGGACCAGCCTCACAGGCTCTGGCACGTGTAGCCTTTCCCTCTGCCCCACAAGCCATGAAGCCTCAAAGCATGTGCCTATTGAAGGCTTCATCCTGCCAGTCCACCACGTTATGAATAGACAGCTACAACTTACATTTGCCAAAGGTCGAGATGAGACGTCAATCAAAGCTATAAATACCTGTTTGTAATATAAAGAAAGAGCAACAACAATTTACCACCCCGACAACATTTTGTACCACAACTGATCCTAATAGGGGATACTGCTCTTGAAATTAAGGTATCCACAGAACAGCTATGCAAAATATGTGTTTCCGGTACACTTGCTAGGCCAAACAGAAAATGCGATGCCCGAATCTCTCTTTTGTTTCAGCAAAAAGGAGAAATAGGGCTTCTAGCCAGTCTTTTCGCACTCTGACATAAGTTGCTTAAAGCAGCCCATAGCCAGGCAGAAATACAGGAGATATAGATATTAATTATAATTTACTTTACTCAAGAAAAGGGGGAAGATCTTTCCTGAAGTGTGAAACTCTGAGGCATAAGCCAAATTAACATCTCTAAGGATCCTGCCACACCCCCCTCCTGCACTATGATAGAAATGGAGCCTTGATGCTATTGTATCATGTAGATGAAGGAAAATGATCCTCACATCTTGGTCAGGCACAAAGCAAAACAAAACAGAACAGAACTCAAAAAACAAACCTAAACAAATTCAGGCAAGAAAAAAGTTAATAAGCAATCACTTCAAACGTCTGGCCTGTGTCAAATGCTCACAGCATTCAACATTTTCTGCTGTACTCATTTTCCTCATTGTTCTAAATAATGACCAGGATAGAATACTCTGGTTTCCTGAACTGAAAACTATGCCTACGAGAAGCTTTATTTCAAAGGCAGCTTCTGTCTTTTGTCATGTAGTCATTCAACTATAAAAACTGTCCTGTCATTTTTCTGTGGTAAGAATCTGCAACCACTGGACAGGGGGTATATGGGAAACTTCTGTACCTTCCCCTCAATTTTTCTATGAACCTAAAACTGCTTAAAAAAAAACAAAAAGTCTTAAAAAAAATAAAAAGAATCTACAACCCCTGACTACAACTAAAACCTACGATATTTCCTTTTTTTTTTCTTTTTCTTTTTTTTTTTTTAAAGAGGGAGAAAGGGGTAGGAAGGGCAGAGAAAGGAGAGAAATTCTTAAACAGGCTCCACATCCAGTGTGAGCTGGACTCCAGGCTAGATCTCACTGTAAGGACCTATTTAGCAAGAGGCTTCCATTAAGGTTAAACAATAACCTTGCTCCCCTTCCCCCAGGGGACTTACGTAAAAACAAGTCCCAGAAACCAGCCCCAGGTAACAAAGCTCAAATAAGAGGGTGGGTCAGGCCAGGTGGAGACATCCGATCAGTGGGGGGATGCATACTGTCTCTGTAGCTACCAAGGAGTATGGGCCCCACCCTCTGAGTGCCTTTTGGGCACCAATTCTGACCAAGGTGATAGGCTGGTTCAAATGTCTACTAGGGTAAATTGTAATTCAATTGGTCACCTAGCATGACTGTGCAGCATTCTCCGTGTGTTACAGTTTCATTGGCCACCTGTGCGTGGCCAGGCCCAACCGCATGGCCTTTGCCCTTAAAAGCTAGTCTGTGAAACAGAGAAGGGTCGCCCTCTCTTGTAAGAGGTGCGTCCCCGAGCGTTTGGTCTGATTCTTGATGCTGGGTGCGGAATAAAGCTTTGCTTGACCTTCGCTTTATATCAGTCTCGTTCCTTTAATCACGGACCCATTTTTGGGGGGACCTAACTCTCACAAGCCTGAGATCGTGACTTGAGCCAAAAATCAACAGTCAGATACCTAAGTGTCTCTCCCTGGGGTTTTTCAATTGAAGATTCACATTTTCTCCCCATTTTCTTCTTTCTGGGTCCAGAGTACTATGTTGTCAGGAAGGATGACCTTCCTTCGGATTATGGTCCTTCTAGCTGGACTTAGAATCAAATTGACAAGAAACAGATTAACAGGAGAAAATCAAATTTAATAAGTATCTGAGAGGAAGTCCAAAGACAATGAAGCAAAGTGAGCTAAGGAGAAGGGTAGGGTCTGAGAATACAAAGGGGGAGAAAGAGCATTAGCAAGAAGGTGAAAGGGGATGTTTGGAAAAACAAAGGTTGCCCTGTGATGCAGATAAGGTTTTTAGGTGAAGGGGAGTCTCTGTTAATAGTTCTCCACCTGCTACAGGCTCTCCTTTCCAATGTAAATGCAGGCAGTTGAGGGGGAAGGCAGAGAGCTTTTCCAGCATCTGCTGGGTTTTTAACTCAAAATAAGCCTTATGCCAAATTGGCCCATCTTGGGGCAGCCTGCCCTGGGCCCCTAGAAATGTTAATATTAAATTTCTACCCGGCATAGTGAAAAGTTTATTCAAGATCCTAGACATTGTTCATTTTGGTTTGGAAGAGTATCTTGTGTATGCTTATGTTACCTAAGGAAATGATTCACAGGGTTTGATTAAAGAAGAGTTTCATTCATTTAATGAATATGTATTAAGTACATTCTCATGAAGGGGCAAGAAATAACCTCTAACCATAATAAATTGATTATTTATTGATAGCCTGTCATCTGCCTATTGATGGATCAATCATTCCCAATCCATCTCCCTCAGAATGGGAAAAATGTTACAGAAAGGAGGAAATTAATGTGGAATAAAAAATTACAAGAGTGGAGGCGCCTGGGTGGCTCAGTGGGTTAAGCCTCTGCCTTCGGCTCGGGTCATGGTCTCAGGGTCTTGGGATTGAGCCCCTCATTGGGCTCTCTGCTCAGCAGGGAGCCTGCTTCCCCCTCTCTCTCTCTGCATGCCTCTCTGCCTACTTGTGATTTCTGTCAAATAAATAAATAAAATCTTAAAAAAAAAATTACAAGAGTGTATACAGATATGGGCTGCAAATTTAAAAGGAAAGAACAGGGGGTACCTGGGTGGCTTGGTCGGTTAGTTGTCTGACTCTTGATTTTGGCTCAGGTCAGGATCTCGGGGTTGTGAGATTGGGTGCCACGATCAGTGGGGAGTCTGCTTGAGTCTCCCTCTCCTTCTACCTCTGCCCTTCCCCCTCCCCCACTCTTACACATGAGTGCATGTGTGTGTGGTCTCTCTCTTACTCTCAAATGAATAAATATTTTTTAAAAAGGAAGGAGGGGGCGCCTGGGTGGCTCAATCAGTTAAGCGTCTGCCTTTGGCTCAGGTCACGATCTCGGGGTCCTGGGAATGAGTCCCACGTTGGGCTCCCTGCTCCATGGGGAGTCTGATTCTCTGTCTCCCTCTGCCCCTCCCCCCACTCATATGCACGCCCTCCCTCTCTCAAATAAATAAATAAATGAAATCTTTAAAAATTTTTTAAAAATAAAAAAAAATTTAAAAAGGAAAGGACAGGGAAGAACTCGTGGAAAAGGTAAATATTGAGAAAAGACTTTTCAAAAGAGGAAGAAGCAAGCAATGTGGCTATCTGAAGGAAGAGGGCTCCAGACACACACATGACCAGTGCAGAGAGCATGGAGTGTGTGAATTGTCTGGGGAATAGAAAGGAGGCCAGCATGTCAAGACCTCTGTGTAAGAATGTACAGAGTGGGGGGAACAAGGGCAGTGGTACAGATGTCAGAGCAGAGGGGGTCCAGGTTTTGTAGTGCCTGAATCTTATACAATTTCGGGCTCCTCTTTAAGGGAAAGAATTCCAATGTACAAGTGTTGGGTCCCCCAATAATGGGTCCATGGTCAAAGGAGTGAGACTGATACAAAGCGAAGGTCAAGCAAAGCTTTATTTCACGCCAAGCATCAAGAATCAAACCGGCGGTCAAACAGACTGGTCGGGGCCACCCCTTACAGAGAGGGCGACCTCTCCCTGCCTCACAGACTAACTTTTATAGAGCAAAGGCCATGTGGTTGGGCCTAGCCACACACAGGTGGCGAATGAGATTGTAACACACAGAGAAAGCTGCACAGTCATGCTAGGTCACACATGGGTGTCCAACTGAATTACAATTCACCCCATAGTAGCTATTCGAACTAGCCTATCACCTTAGTCAGAATTGGTGCCCAAACGGTGGGGCCCACTCTCCTTGGTAGCTAGGGAGACAGTATGCGCGCTTTACTGTTTGGATGTCTCCACCTCACCCGACTCATCCCTGCATTCGGGGGGCCGGATGTCTCCACCTCACCCGACTCATCCCTGCATTCGGGGGGCCGTTATCTCCAGCTGACCTGACCCACCCTTGTATTTGGGCTTTGTTACCTGCGACTGGTTTCCCGGACTTGCTTTTAAGTAAGTTCCCCTGGCGGGGAGAGGGGGGCAGTTTCAGTTTAAGTTTTACTGCATAAACAACAAAATGACTGTTCAACTGAGGTGGGGCCACTCTGGCTAAATAGGCCCTTACACAAGTAGAAAATTAGATACAAAACTGGAGATTTATATAGAATGACCAAGTAAATTGCAATAAATTTCAAACCTTGAAAAAGCCAACCACGAACAAAAATCATGAGATATGATACAGTACTTAATTGGATGTGTTGCATTTTCATGTACATTCCTGAAAGGAGAGAACTCTGTTTAGATAAGCATTGATGTGAGCAAACCACTGTGCTTACAATTTTATGGCTAGGGTTAGAGGAGTTTCTCACAGTCTAGTTTCTGGTGCCATTCATTTCAATCATTGTTTCTCTCCCACTACCTACATGCTTCTAGGCCCCAGGAGCCATAGCACATGTTTTTATCACTAAACACCATTTGGCCTTGCAGCCTCATGTCTTCACTCCAGGTGAGTCAACACAGTGGGCAGGAAATTTCTGGAAGCCATTCCTTACATGGGGAAGCTAGAAGTAGCTCATCTCTAGGTAGAATTGTAAAGTACATAAATATGCTTCAGAAATCCAAGCTAAATATATCCCCAGCTCCATATTCCCATAGTCACATTGCAAATACCTACCTGGTCACTCAAATGACAAAATCCCTCTGTGGGTGGGGCAGGAGCTCTCACAGCACCCTGCAGGATATGAGAAGGGTTCTGACGAGTGCAGTGGAGAGAGTTGGATAGTTTCGGGTATAGAAACTACATGATCTGACTTACTGAATTGCATTTATTTTATTTTATTTACCCTAAGACACAATTTTTCTACATTTTATCATGTCTTAGATGGGCTTTATTGGGAGAACCTTGGTAGAAACTGTCTTACAGTAGGCGTCTTCCAGGTAACAGTTCAGACATAGCTGTCACTCTCTCCACAAGGAGGAACTTACTCAGGGAGGTTCTTATTTTCTTCTCATCATTCAAATTCTGTGTATTATCAGTTCTACACATGTGGGGTTTAACTGCTTCTTAAAAAAAATGCCTCCCAAATGATCATATGATTTGGTATCAAAACAAAAAGTTGAGGTGCAAGATAAAGCAGCAGGGTAAAACTTTGATACTAGTGAAAGGAACATTCGGTGTTGGAGGAATGATTGAAAGTCCAGAATTTCTTTCAAAGTGATGTCCAGCTAAGGGCTTGAAAAGACCAATGAAAATACATCAACAAGTAAATGGACTTGGGTTTTCTTTTGTTCATGACATGCTTCCAAAAGGATTGCCTATCATCACATTAAGCAACAAAACTGGACACAGTAAAAAGTGTCACATATCCTGGAATTGTGAAAGTATCTTCAAAGCAGAAAGATTCTGGTGACACTATGGGATTTTGTTTTGTTTTGTTTTGTTTTAAAGACTTATTTATTTGGGGGGGGTGTTGAGCAGAGGGAGAGGGAGAGATATACTCTTAAGCAACTCCCTGCTGAGCGTGGAGCCCAATGCAGGGCTCAAACCAATGACCCTGAGATCATGACCTGAGCTGAAATCGAGAGTTAGATGCTTAACCAACTGAGCCACCCAGGTGCCCCAAGACTATGTGATGTTATAAACAAGATTATTATTAAGGTGATGTCTCATAGTTCTTAGTTCATGGCAGTGTCACTCATCAATAAATTAAAACTGCTTATTAAAATTAATGGCGTTTTAGATTCAATAGCATGGTAAGTTTAACAAGATCACTCTAACTACTTGGTTTTAAAAGGACCCTAAGAGGGTAAGGATTGAAGCAGGGAGGACATTTACCAGATGATTATGGTGATCCTGGAGAGGGTGGTGAGAAGTGACCACATAATGAGTATATTTTGAAGATAAAGCAAATAGGATTGGCTATACGCTGTGATGGAAAGAAACATGGGAAGGAGTAATTCAAGGCTTTTGATTTGAGCAACCAGAGAAATAACAATGCCATCAGAAAAGGGTGCATGGAACTTGGTAGAAAAGATTGTGGGGACAACATCAGGGTTTACTTATAGGCAAGTTATGTTTAAGATGTCTGTTAACAGATGGGAAGGCAGAATATATGGGTCCAGACGCTGGCAGGTGGGTAGATGAGGTGGTGGGGTCTGTGAAGTCCTCTTCTGATTGCTATGACCTTCTCAGTGCAGTAGGAAGCAGTCGCTAGTGCTGGGAGTAGGGGTGGGAGAGGAGGAGTTAGAGGTTTGAAGAAAGATATTAAGGTGTAAAATAGTCATCTAGGACCTTGCTACTCAAGGGCCAGAAGTGTCAGCATCACCTGGAAGCTAGTTAGAAATATAGGTTCTCATATTCATGGCAACGCCATGTTGCCAAACAGTTTCACAAGAAACTGTTTATCAGGATCCCCAGGTGACGTACAGAACGCTAAAGTCTGAACAGTCTAATGGCCCAGCTGCATTAATGGCCCACATGAGGTGTGCAGTGTAAATTTAAAAAAGAGAGGCCCATCTGCTTGGTTATGGGTTTTTCTTCAGCCAAATGCTCTTGGAGGGCACAGCTGCAGAACAGGCAGAGATCTGGATGTGAACAGTGTTAGAGTTGTTTAAAGGACATACGTTTGAATGAGCCAAAGTAGTCAAGGATATAAGTAAATAAATGCACATATACAGGGTGGGTATACAACTCATTTTTTATTTTTATTTTTATTTTTTTACTGATTGGGTACATGATACAAAAAGTTTAGAGGTCCCTGGTTTATGTGATGAAGCATTACTTCCCCCAGGGATATTTGGTTCTTAGGTTTTTGTTTTCTTTTTTTAAAGATTTTATTTGAGGGGCGCCTGGGTGGCTCAGTGGGTTAAAGCCTCTGCCTTCGGCTCAGGTCATGATCCCAGGGTCCTGGGATCGAGCCCCGTGTCGGGCTCTCTGCTCAGCAGGGAGTCTGCTTCCTCCTGCCTCTCTGCCTACTTGTGATCTCTGTCAAATAAATTAAAAAAAAAAAAGATTTTATTTGAGAGAGAGACAGAGAGAGCACAAGGTGAGGGGGCAGAGGGAGAGGGACAAGCAGACTCCCTGCTAAGTGGGGAGCAGGACACAGGGCTTGATCCTAGGACCTGGAGATCATAACCTGAGCCAAAGGCAGATGCTTAACCAACTGAGCCAAACAGCTGCCCCAGATATTTGTTTTTAATAGGGGTTTTGTGAAAGTCAATATATTTCCACGGTGCAGTCAAAAATGACTTCTTAAAAAAAAAAATGACTTCTTAATAGTATTATGAGGAATTCTGGTCAATGGGGACTAAGAAACCTGCTAGTGCTCACTGAAATCAATCTAAAATTGAACAGTCTCCCACTGAGGTAATGTCTTAATGTTTGTCACATAATCCTTAAAGATTAATTTTAGAGGTAGAGATTTCAACCATGAATATTATCAATGAAAAATGTTTTGTCTCCAAACTTAACACCTGCCTATGAGGAAATGTTATAAAATGTGCCCTCAGTGCTTGCAAGCATACCCATGGCTCCTGCTGCAACAGAGTCAAACTCAGAAACACTGGCCAAAGATGACTCTTGCTTTTGCGTGGGCTTTCAATCCAGCAGCATCTAGGCTATCGGCACAATGGAAAATGTCTAAATTAAAACCATAGAATTTTAGAGTAGAAGGAAACCCTATCGGTCTTTCAGTTTAATGTCTTATCCAGTCTAGAGATCAATTTTCATCCAGCTGTGCAAATACTTCCATTACGGGGAAACACTTACTCCTGTCCAACTCAGCTAATTCCAGAGTTGGGCCATTCTAATTCCTTTTTGTATTGTCTCTGCCTCTGCGTCCCTAAAGCTGCCACCATTGGTCTCAGTTACACCAAATGGAAAAAAAAAGAATAACAATGACTCGTTTGACAATTTTTCAAAACCTCATTTCAAAAATGTTAAGACTGGGGCACCCGGGTGGCTCAGTTAGTTGAGCATCTGGCTCTTGGTTTCAGTTCAGGTCATGATCTCATGGGTGGTGAGACTGAACCCCTTACTGGGCTTCATACTCAGCGGGGATCCTGCTTGAGATTCTCTCCCTCTGCACCCCCTCCACTTTCACGTGTGTGCGCTCTCTCTCTCTCTCTCAAATACATAAATAAATACTTAAAAAAAATTTTTTTAATTTATTTATTTGATAGAGAAAGAGATCACAAGTAGGCATAGAGGCAGGCAGAGAGAGAAGGGGGAGCAGGCTCCCTGCTAAGCAGAGAGCCCAATGCGGGGTTCGATCCCAGGACCCTGAGATCATGACCTGAGCCGAAGGCAGAGGCTTTAAACCACTGAGCCACCCAGGCATCCCTTTTTTTCTTTTTTTTAAAGATTATTTATTTATTTATTTGGTAGAGATCACAAGTAGGCAGAGAGGCAGGCAGAGAGAGAGAGAGGAGGAAGCAGGCTCCCCGCTGAGCAGAGAGCCCCATTCTGGGCTCTATCCCAGGACCCTGAGACCATGACCTGAGCTGAAGGCAGAGGCCTTAACCCACTGAGCCACCCAGGTGCCCCTCATAAATAAATATTTTTTTAAAAATGTTCAGACTGCTCACATACCAGTGTCACCAGAGCGACCCACACTACCTACTGTGCTTCTTTTATTTATTCGTATCTGTATTAGAATAAGAACCTTAGAAAGGCACACATTTTCCAAGTGATGTCTGATCATTTCAGAATACCATGAGAGTTCTCTGTCCATTAATCTGGACATGACACTCCCATTAATTTAGAATAAGATTCCATTAAGTTTTTCCAATGGCTCAGTTAACACTGTTAATTGATATTGAGCAACAAACTCCCCTGGGTGTTTTTCACATTAATTGCTGTCAAACTGGGTCTCCCTTATCCAGTACCAGTAATCGATCTTTTGGACTTTAATGCAAGGCTTTTGTGTTCCGTTAATAGGCTTTGCCTTGTTGGTTTCACCTCATTATCCTATCCCATAGGGTTCTGTAATACTTCTGATTGCATGATCTGAGGTCTCTGCCAACTGTCCTCTGCAGAAAAGAGTTAACAGGTATAAGAGTGGTATCCTTAGAAAGGCCTGCTTGTAAACTTGGCCCTTGACTGGTGTCTGGGAACCCAGAGGGTTCTTAACACTCCCTCGTTGACAAGAGTGTCCATTATACTTAGATTGTTTGTACAATATGTTTTATTTCAGGCCCCTGCCCTCTTTCTGAAAGTCTGGACTTTTACTACTTGATAGGCAGAGGGTGCCTTCGTTACCAGACTCCAGTGAAAACCTTAAAATGAATCTCAAAGGGCTTCCCTGGGCAGAAACATTGCACACATGCTGCTGCATTTTTGTTGCTGGGGGAAGAGGATGCTCTGTGTGAGCCTTCACTGGAGGCAGAGAGCATAAGAAGGCCTGCACATCGATTCCTCCAAACTCCACCCGTGTCTTCTCCCTTTAAGTTCTGGTCCTAAACCCTTATTGCACTGCTGTGATACATCTCAGTCTGGAGTACAACCATATGCTGATACTTGAGAGTCCTTTTCCGTGAGTCCTTGCAGTGAATTTCTGAGAGTGGGTGTGGTATTGAGGATCCCTGACAGACCACCTGACTTTGAACTACTTGCAGATCTGAACTGCCTATCTAACAAGCATGGGTGGGAACTAAAGGATGACTATGACAGTCCAACTTTTATTAGCTTAAGACTGTGTCTTCACTTGTCTGGGGTGACAAATACTGACAATGAATGTTTGATGATAGCGTCCACGATCCAATAAAGCAGTGCTTCCCAAATGTGTTGTGAGAGCTCTCATCCACAAGACTCTTCTTGATCCCAGTGTCAAGTATTTGGGGGCATTCTCAATACAGTAGACTCTGCCTAGACTTTCTCAGCTTTCCACAGCAGGGTGCATCACTGACCCACTCCCTGAGCAAAGAAGATATAGTTTCTCTTTCCTTTCTATGACTCTTTCAAATACACAAAAGAAACACAGGGGTGCCCGGTTGGCTAAATCGGCAGAGCATGTGACTCTTGATCTAGAGGTTGTGAGGTAAGCTCCACATTGGGTGTAAAGCTTACTTTCAAAAAAAGAAAAAAAAAAAAAGAAATGTAGATAATAATAGAAAAATGATCCCTCTAACTCCCACCTGGAGGTATTAGATGTTAACATTTTGCCATACTTGTTCCAGTTCCTTTTTTTAAAGGAAATTAAATATTTTTGTGACACAAGCTTTTTCTATATGTTTAATGAGATACTCCAAGCCCCTTCTTCCCAAGAGGTAACTATTACTTTGGGAGTATAGTTTGTTTCTTATCTATGTTTTCACACTTTTACCATCTGTGAAAGTAGAATAGTTTTAGATGTGTTCACTCTTTACAGAAGTGTTCTTATTGTGTTATAATGTGATTTTTCCTATAAGTTGCTTTTTTTAGGGGTATAATATTTCTCCACGTAGATTCATGTAGTTTTGGTTCACATATTTTCACGGATAGGCTGCTGAGCCTGTTAAATATGGAAATCTTTCTAAGACCGTAACTCCTTTTACATCTTGGGCAATCATCTAACTTTTCAAACAGTGTTAAATATGTTTTGGAGCTTAGAAATGGTGATTTTATTTAACAATAAAACTATGGTAATTAATTACTGTCCAATATGGTGATGTTTGTGAATGTTGTTTTGGGGGGTATGTGTGTGTGTTTTAAATATTGATTTATTTATTTATTTTAGAGAGAGAGAAAGAGAGAAAGCGCACACACGTGCACACATGGGGGAGGGGCAGAGGGGGAGAATCTCCAAGCAGACTCCTGGCTGGGCGCAGAGCCCATCGAGGGGCTCCATCTCATGATCCTGAGATTGTGATCTGAGCTGAAACCAAGAGCTGACACCCAGCCGACTGAGCCACCTAGGCAGCTCTGGTGTGTTTTAAAATATTGTATCAAAGTGCTATGAAGAAGGCTTGAATAATTATGATTCTTCATAAAGGTATGTGGTGTAAGCTTTCTTTCAGAGTAATTATGTATGACAATCATTTATTCCTTTGGTCTCATGGTTCACATTCTTTGTAGTTTAGCCTCCAAACTGAGTAAGTGTTCCTCTGGCTCAGTAGATACAAAACCCTGGCTACTGTGAGAGTAGCAGAATGGAAGCACTCTGCGTATTTTTAGCAAGAAATCAACAGCTCCAGATAAGGAGAACGGACACACTGGGAAACAAAAGTGGCCATGGGAAAACTTGTGAAATGCTCTCTCCTTACAAGCCTCGCCTTTCCTATTTTTCTCATGCAACCTTCTCTCTTCACACCATTGTAAGCATCCTTTTCCCTGAAGTTTTCCAAACAGTCTTCTCTACCCTACTTGTCCCCTGCACCCAATCCCAGATACCCCACACACTTGTTCTGTGCTTTTGGACAAGTTATTCAACTTACCTGAAACTCCATTTCCTCATTTCTAAAATATAAGTAAAGCATTGAACACACAATTTCTAGCACATGATAGGCAGTTAATAAACAGTAATTCTTATCCATTTTTATCATTATCATTATTTCTACTATTAATGGTAGAACTTCAGGTGTTTTATGATGTACTTGTTTGAGGCTTTCCTATAGCCCTCAAGTTACACCAGGGGAACAAACATCATGTTGGCTGGTCCCAAGTGGCATGCCATGGTTGAGGCAGTGGAAGCTACCTGCCCCTTGGTGTAGGCAGAGTACCAGCAATAATAGAATTTATTGACTGTAGACATTTTAAAATAATAATAAAACTGACTAAACTCTGTCTGCATTTTATTATCATTAAGTACACCTAAACAGTGGAAGTAATAAGCCTTCCCATAGGGACAGATGTTCCCACTGCCTGGCCTTTGTACACCATGGGGCTGGTCTTGAGGCATAATATTGCCTTTTTTCCAAAACAATTCCAAAATATTGTGAGGGATTCTGATAGTAAATTGAGCTCACTTTGAAGTTCAGATCCATACTGATTTGTTAATTTTGGCTAAGCACCAAAGACTTTGCTAACTGTTAGCGGTTTTATCTATTTAAAAAAAAACAAAAAAACTAGTAGTGAAAAATTTTCTTAGAGAATATCACAAAGTCCAAATTCGTGTTCATAAATAGAGATTTTTATTTTTTTTTTTTATTTTTTTTTTTTTTAAAGATTTTATTTATTTGACAGAGAGAGAGCGATCACAAGTAGGCAGAGAGGCAGGCAGAGAGAATGAGAGAGGGAAGCAGGCTCCTGCCGAGCAGAGAGCCCGATGCGGGACTCGATCCCAGGACCCCGAGATCATGACCCGAGCTGAAGGCAGCGGCTTAAACCACTGAGCCACCCAGGCGCCCCCATAAATAGAGATTTTTAGAAGACATAGTCACACTCATTCGTTTATGTACTGTCTAGTTACTTTTACATTATACCAAAAGATTTTAGTAATTGTGGCACAGATCATGTGGGCTACAAGCCTGAAATATTTACTATCTGAACCTTTACAGAAAAATTTTGCTGACCCCTGAACTAAATATATATATATATATATATATATATATATATATATATATATATATATATAGTTAATGATGTCGTTCTTCAGTTGAAAGATTATGCACGTTCATATACAGAATAAAAGAAATATTAAGCAAAATAATCACTGTAAGTAGACCTTTTTGAATCCCTGTTATTTATTTATTTATTTATTTTTAAAAGATTTTATTTTATTTATTTGACAGAGAGAGACACAGCGAGAGAGGGAACACAGCAGAGGGAGTGGGAGACGGAGAAGCAGGCTCCCCGTGGAGCAGTGAGCTGGACGCGGGGCTCGATCCCAGGACCCCGGGACCACGACCCGAGCTGAAGGCAGACGCTTAACGACTGAGCCACCCAGGCGCCCCCCTGTTATTTATTTATTTAAAGTAATCTCTACACCCAATGTGAGGCTTGAACTCACAACCCCAAGATCAAGAGTTATATGCTCTACTGACTAAGCCAGCCAGGTACCCCTTGAGTCCCTTTTTAATCTGCCTATTGATTTTAATATTTCAGGGGTCAAAAATCCCTGAGGTAGACCATCATCTTTTGTAGTCACTGCTTATTAGAGGATCCATCATGTGTTGACTTGATATGTCGAAGTTAAATGTGAGCTAAAGGAAGCCTGAATATGATAAAGACAGAATAATTTTCTTTCCCAGTAACTAAATTGGAGGCCCTACAAAGTGACTTGGCTTGTTTTGTATGTCCTCCATAAAATTTTTTAAATGTTTTAAATTGAATGCCTTTATATAGGGCATACACTTGCTACTTTACCACATAATAATTCATTAAAATTATTATTATTAATTCTGATCAGTGAGGCTATTATTTTGCTTTGTTTGCAAAACACCAGAAATCCCTATATTTTGCTATTTATATGTGGGGGGCAATATTTTAACATTAACATTAAATTAAGGAATAACAATATTTGGTATTACAGAGAATGGGCATGAAAGTAGTTTTTGCTTGCTTCTTCCCATTCCTCCAACCACACTTCTTCATCATCTAGTATCTTATATTAACCCACCCAAGCAGTTCTTGGCAGATATATTCAGTTGCAGTTTTGAAAGTTTGGATCCCCAGGTTCTAGATTTCCAGAATATGACTCTGATACAAGATATCCTTTTACAGAATTTAAGTTTTAAATCTGTTACATAAGCATTTTTACATATAGCAACCAAACATCAATATGCCTTCCTTAAGTAAACTAAGAATGAGATTATTCAAAATGTAAAATCTCATTTCCCTCATGGAGTTTAAACTTGAGTTTACCATTAAAAGGTAATAAATAGTGGCTCATTGAAAAGTGTACTATACTGAATTCAAGTCACTCTCTTGTATATGGGGGATTCAAAGATGTAAGAGTCTGTCTCTATAGTCACACTCAAACAGATAAGACAAAGTATGATAATTGTTATATCATAAGTACAAATAAGGTATAATGGAAAAATAGGAGTATGAGGGATTATGAACAGGAAATATGAGTAAAGAATAATAATTAAAACTTTCTAAAACCTAAATATACACTGTCTACAAGAAATTCACTTCAAATATAATGGTATAGGTCAACTAAACTAGAAAGGTGCAAAATGATATATCATACAAACACTAATGAAAAGAAAGCAGGACTGACTATATTAATGTCAGATAAAGTGACTTCAGAGGAAAGAAAATCATCAGGGATGAAGTAAGACATCATATAATGATAAAAGGATCAGTCTACCACAAATGTACCAAGTCTACATATATGGATACACCAAACAACAGGGACATAAAATACATAAAATTAAAACTAATATAACTGCAAGAGAAATAGGCAAATCCACAATTATAGTTGAGGATTTCAACACCTCCCTTTCAGTAAACTGATAAAACCACTAGTTAAAAAATCAGTAAGTATATAAAAGAACCAACACGACCAACAACCAATGGGATCCACCTGACATCTACAGAACATTATACCCAACAAAAACAGAATACACATTCTCTTCAGGCGCACAAGGAATATTCACTAAAGTAGACCATATTCTGGGTCATAAATAAGACATTAACACACTTAAAAGAACTGAAATCTCTGTAATGGAATTAAAATAGAAATTTTTAAGAGAAAGTTAATAGGAAAATCTCCAAACATTTGGAAATTTAAATACAACACTTCCAAATAATCCAGTGAAACAAAAGTCTCAAGTGAAATTTTAAAAATATATTTATAAAAGGAAAGAAGGAAATAAAAATGCGTTTCATCTCTTCTAGACTTGCTTCCCTCCTTACTAACCCTTTCCAGTGATTATTTGGGCACAGTTTTGTTTTCAGTGTCTTGTTTTGTTTTGTTTTTGTTTTTTTGAGAGAGAGAGAGAGAGAGAGAGAGAGAAAGCAGGGGGAGTGGCAGAGGGAGAGAGAGAATCTCAAGCAGGCTCCATGCTCAGTGCAGAGCCTGACAGGGCTTGATGTCAGGACCCTGACTGAGATCACGACTTGAACCAAGATCAGAAGTCAGACACTTAACTGACTGAGCCACCCAAGCACCCCTAGGCACAGTTTTGAATGTGTATGAAACCACTTGGCTAATTTACACATATCACTAAAGCAACAAATCCCTTACCATTTGCAAAATGGACTCGGGTAATACTATGCAAAGTTAATTAATACTGGTCCTAGTATACAAGGAAGGGATGGGGATTCAAAGAAATAGCGTGAGAAAAGGCAAGAGGAAGGTATACTGCCTGAATCTCTAAGGGGGTACTGCTAGTCATGCGATTACAGCCAGTAATATATGGAGACAAAATGCACAGAAACTAAATCATCCCTATTCAAATCTCTTTGCAGATTATGGGTGTGCGTGAGTGTGTGTGTGTGTGTGCATGTATGGTCATGTTCTTCCCCAAAACTGAGTGAGAATTGAGAAGAAGTCAGGGAAAAAAAAGGGATGTGGACGTATCACATATCACCAGGATTTTTAAAAAGATTTTATTCATTTATTTGACAGAGAACAAGAGCAAGAGCCAGCATGAGCAGGTGGAGGGGCAGAGGGAGAGGGAGAAACAGATTCCCTGCTTAGGGCAGAGTCCCAACATGGACTAGATCCCAGAACCCAAGATCATGACCTGAGCTGAAGTCAGACGCTTAACGGACGGAGCCACCCAAGTGCCCTGACACATCACTAGGATTAAGAAGTAAATCTGACTACTCAACAGCCATTTATTAAGTCCCTACCAGATCCATATCATTGTATCAAGTGCTATAGAGGCAAAAAGAAAGAAAGAAAGAAAGAAAAGGAAAGTTCTTTCAACAGCTTTATGACCTAACTAAATTAAATGTGAAGAGAGGAAATAAAGATGGTGGAACTCTATTACACAAACGACCCAAATTAGTCACAATCCCTTCCAGGAAGATTACAGTTACCAATTATTAATTTGGCATGTCCCAACCATGGAGCTAACAACAAGGATTTAAAATGAGGTGAAGATTTAAAAGGGTGTGAGGAAGTAGGGAAAAAGATAAAAAGGGGTTGAAAGGAGAGTGAAGTGGTGATTTTCTTAAATAAAAGTTAAAAATACTTGTTACGGTTGAATTCACAGATGAATGTGAAAATTATACCAAAGTTATTACTGATGACCTAGAAATTGTAGTTCAACTAGTCAAATACTATGGGAAGTAGCAGAAAAGTTTGCAAAAAGGACAAAAGTAAAAACAAACTAACAAAAAGGCTTTGATAACATAGAAGAAGCTGTTTAGAATAAACAAGGTGATGTTAAAAACAAAAAGTTTATTTGTTAAGCATGTGATAATTAAGTGGAGTGAGATCAGGGTTATTTTTCTTATTGTTCTTGCATCCCACATATATTTCAGGCCATTTGTAACTTTTACTAGAAGAGTCAACAGTCAATGACATTGTGATGATTCTACATGGTCAGTTTCTCTTCCCTTTCCAAGTTTACAAGCAAGGAAGTTAAGTAAATCACGTAGTGTTTAGAATTATTCACATCTGCAATAGTAAGTAGGTACCTTGAGATAAAAAGAAAGGTGTTAAAATACTGCCAAATACAGGACTCCTTTACCTGGGGCTCTTTTCCAAGATTTTAAGAGTTAAAATTTGGAACCACCCAAATGACAACACTGAAGCTATCATCTGGCCCTAATTTTAAGAGTGCTCCTGTCTTGTAGACATTTGCATGCTTACTGTTTGTGACAAAAGAATTGTTTAGATTCATGCATAATTAAAATTTAACGCTTTATAGCATGGATCCATGTTATTATTAAAGAATAAATATGGAATCTCAATTTTAAGTTAATTTTAGTTGTCACTTTACTACAGATTCAAAACCCGAATACATTTTATTGCAGGAGTATTGCAAACATTACTTTGTGCCAGTGACCACTTGATCAAAGGTTATCTACCCAGAACTATTTATTTATTTGTTTATAAAGATTTACATATTTATTTTAGGGGGGGAGGGGCAGAGAGAGAATTCTAAGCAGACTCTCCGCCCAGCACAGGGTAAGGAGCTAGACCTGGGGCTCAATCTCAGGCCCCTGAGACCACAAACTGAGCCAAAATCAAGGTCAGAGGCTCAACTGACTGAGCCAGAAACTTTTAGTATAGGAATTATAACTATTATGCTTCTGAGGAAGGATCTCTCTTACTTGTCTGACTGGAGCATACACATTGTGAAAGGGCCTGGCTTGATACTGGGTGCTGCTTGACACAAAGAAACTACAGGCTGCTCTTACCATGCCTTAGATTTAGCTTAAACTTCCCTTTTTCTGGTTAGTCCTAGAAGGTCTCATTTCACTTGTCTCGTTGCTGCTGGCTTTCTGGCAGGTGTCGTAGGGGATGACTTGGCCTCATCATCCAGCCAGCCCCAAGCTAGCTTGAGCTTATACAATGGTGGTGATTACAGGGCTCCCAAGAGCAGCAAGAGCGGGGCGGGGGGGGGGGAGAAGGAGAGAGAATCTCAAGCAGGCTCCCCACTGAGCACGGAGCCTAACATGGGGCTTGATCTCACAAACCTGAAATCACGGCCTGAGCCGAAACCAAGAGTTGGACGCTTAACCGACTGTGCCATCCTGGCACCCCTATAAGAGGGCTTTTATTAAACACTGCATAGGGACCCTTTCCTACCAGGAGAGGTGCACTAGGATACAAGCATGACATTGTAGAGGCATATTGTTGCTTTCTACTCAAATTAGCTTTGTAACCAGCTGGGCCTCAGTTTATTCACCTGGAAAACAGGAGGTTACTTTTATGAAGTCTTTCTCAACCTGCAGGCTCTGCTGGTGGGATGGAATCAGCACTCTGTCAACCCTACACACAGAGCAGGGGCCCTGAGCACCCCCAGTTCTGGTTAATACGGGAAGCAGGACCAATCACAACCAGTGTCTGGTAACAAGCTTATCATTTCACAGATGCAAATTCGAAGTTCAATGACACAGGTACAGTAGCCGGTAGGAATCCAAAATCATGTGCACCAAAGAGTTCCACTCATCTGTGACTGCCGTTGGGTCCACGCGTTAGAAAATGTCTGTGCGGCATCACCATGTGGTTGAAATGACTGTCCACCTGCATTCTGAAGCTCATCAGGTTGATGGGATCAGGAGGGAGCGGCCACCACTTTTTCGGTCCAAGATCTCTCTCTGAGAATTTGTTAATAGTGCCAGGGGCCATCAGTCCTCCAGGCCACGTGCATACGCTGAAACTACACCTTGCGTGGGCAAATGATTAGGAAGCCTCTGTGGGTCTCAGGGCCCTTGGGAAACTTGCTCGCTCCCCTTCCTACTGCTGACCTGCATCATGGTATCAGTCCTCATTGTCTCATCCGCGCCAGTTAAGCCAGTCAACTTGGAAGTAAATTCCTCACCTCCAGGTATATTCTGCATCCCCTTATGTTTTCTTCCCTCAGATTGTTTTTTCTCCATACTCCTCAGGGCTTCTGCATTGACTAAATACTTGTCAATCTAGTGTCACATTAAGAGATTTTAGAATAGACCTGGGAGTCCCGAGTCTCACAGTCTTTACAGCTGAGTCCGAAACTTTGCTCTAAAATATCTTTGTTCCTTCCTTCCTCTCTCTCTGCCTCCTGATCTTAGAAGCACAAGAGCAAAGAGCACTTGAGTTCCCCAACTGCCACGGGAAACAGATCTTTTTTCCTGACTACATAGGACCTCTATGATATGGTTGTTCAAAACTAGTGTTCCAGACTTCTTTCTTTTTCTTTTTGAGCAACTGAGCAAAGGCTGTGACTCTTATTGGGGAAATAGTCCAGAAGGAGTACTTTATGCTACAAGGAACATAACCTGTCTTACAATGGTTTAAACACAGTTTATTTTTGTCTCATAACATAAAGTCTGAATGTATGTGCCTGCTGACCTTGATTCAGAAGCTTGACAATTTCAGAACCAGCATGAGCTCATTTGACTTTTTTCTCCTGTCTGAATACTTATAAGATGGCTGACCCAGATCTATATATTTAGCAGACCCACCATGGTATAAAGAGAGGATCCAAGGAGCGCTTGGGTGGCTCAGTCCATTCAGCATCCAACTCTTGATTTCGGCTCAGGTCTTGATCTTAGGGTCATGATATCAAGCCCCAAGACAAGCTGTTTGCTTAGGGCTAAGTCTGCTTGCCTCCTCTCTCCTTCTCCCCTTCTGTTCCTTCCCTTTGTCCCTCCTACTCTGTCACCCCCTTGTGCTCCAGTGCTTTCTCCCTCCCTATTAAATAAATAAAATCTTTTAAAAAAGATTTATTTATTCTAGAAAGAGAGAGAGAGCGTGCAAACATGAGCGGCGGGGGGAGGGGGGGAGGCACAGAGGGAGAAGCAGACTCCCCATTGAGTAGGGATCCTGAAGCAGGCCTCAATCCCAGGACCCTGGGATCATGACCTGAGCTGAAGGCACACCCAGGAGCCCCAAATAAACAAAATCGTTTTCTTAATTTAAATTTATTTTTTTTTAAGATTTTATTTATTTATTTGACAGAGAGAGAGAGAGAGAGAGAGAGCGAGCAAGCACAGGCAGGGGAAGCAACAGGAGGAGAGCGAGAAACAGCCTTCCCACCAAGCAGGGAACCTGATAGGAGGCTCGATCCCAGGACCCCGGGATCATGACCTGAGCCAAAGGCAGACACTTAAGCAACTGAGCCACCCAGGCGCCCCTAAATAAAATCTTAAAAAACAAGAGAGAGAGAGAGAGAATCCAAAAGTTAATGGTTCCCAAAGAAGGATTTCCCAAAGCTGAGCGATATAGGCAAGGAAAACAATTTTCCCTGTACCCTCCTAGGTTCTTGGTTGAGACGGCCCTGTAACAAAAGATTAACTGGAGAAAAACAGTTTAGGAACATGTATACCTCCTGTACACCTGGAAGAGAAACTGAGTAACTCCTTGTAATGGCCAGAGCCACCACCTTAAGTAATACCTCCAGGTTAAGACAAAAGAAGATGTTGGGCGGTGGGGAGCCGGTTAAGGGAGGCGACCAGGAAAACCACAGTAAACAAGGATAAAGTTGTTATGCTGTTTTAGGTCTTTGCCTTCTCCACTGATTTGGTCATCCTCCTCTTTCCAGGTACAAAGAAGGAAACACCCTTAACAAACGGAGATTTTCTTCATAGAAGTTTCCCTCACAAAGGGTAACTTCTACTCTGCTTTCAGAGCTTTTCTGGTGTCTAAAGTTTTTCAAGACTAATTTATGCCAAAGAGGCATATTTTGAGGTGGCAAATTCTACTCCCCTTCAGTGACCAAAGGCAAGTTACTAAATTCTCTGAGACTCATTCCTTTCTTCAGCAAATATTTCTTGTTATATGGGGAGCACACACATTAGTAAATCCATAATAGTCGGTGTTCTCAGCAATCATATATTGCAAACTTTTTTCTTACAATGTATTTTATTCCGATGAAGTTTCAAAAGTAGATACCAAACACTTTTTAAAGTGCAGTTAACTTAGAAAAATAGGCAAATCCTCTAAAGGTTTACAAATAAAACAGATTTTTAATGTAAAGAATATTTAAAAATATTTTAGGGGCGTCTGGGTGGCTCAGTGGGTTGAAGCCTCTGCCTTCGGCTCGGGTCATGATCTCGGGGTCCTGGGATCGAGTCCCGCATCCGGCTCTCTGCTTGGCGGGGAGCCTGCTTCTTCCTCTCTGTCTGCCTGCCGCTCTGTCTGCTTGTGATCTCTCTTTCTGTTAGATAGATAAATAAAATCTTTTTTTAAAAAAATAATTTATTTATTTATTTGACAGACAGAGATCTCTCTTTCTGTTAGATAGATAAATAAAATCTTTTTTTTAAAAAGAATTTATTTATTTATTTGACAGACAGAGATCACAAGCAGGCAGAGTGGCAGGCAGACAGAGAGGAAGAAGCAGGCTCCCCGCCGAGCAGAGAGCCTGCTGCGGGACTCGATCCCAGGACCCCGAGATCATGACCTGAGCCGTAGGCAGAGGCTTTAACCCACTGAGCCACCCAGGTGCCCCAGATAAATAAAATCTTAAAAAATATATTTTAGATGGCAAAGAAGTCTTACTATTTTTGATGTAGGCCAAATATGTAAAGTTGTTCTATAACAAGTGTATAACACACTGGTAATCCACTTGGATTTTCAGAATACTTACTTGGAATAGAATCTGGTGAGAAAAAAACCCAAGTAAATTTTAATGCAGGTGTTTCAATACTACCACATGCAATATCTCTATTCCTGTTGAAAGCCTTTCACAGCCTGCTACATGAAAATATAATGCAAAATGTAGTAAAATTCAAAATGTAAGATAGTTATTTTCCCTTTTGTCAGAATTCTATAGCAGCAAAAATCTCATCCACTCCCAGAACTGAATGTTCAGGGGGAAATAATGTCCCTGTCTGAAGGTGTTCAGTGTTTGGTGCTGTTAAGAGAGAAGATGAGGCACATTAAAAATTTTAAGAGTTTATTTGAGCAAAAATCAATTTGAATCCAGCAGTGCCCAACGAAAAGTGGCTAGGAGCACTCCGCAATAGGCGCCAAGAGAAAGACTTCACAGAGAAAGTGAAGAAACAAAGAAATGATTTGACTGGCTTAAAGCCTTGTTGGCTGTGTGTGCTTGGTTGTCCTTCGGTTTTGATTACATAATCTTGAGGCATTTACAGGCTTAGATTTAGTTTGTTTATGTAGGCTGCCACAACATGAAAGCCACCTCAGTCTAATGGCCTTGTTTAATCAATTTAGCTGTGTCAACGCCAGTACTTCTCAGGTGGCTAGAGTTCTACATGGACAGGCAGAGGCAGCACCAGTACCATGACTGAATCTACTCAGAAACAAATTTCTAGGACTTACACTTTTCGGGCCTGATTTTTTTCTGCTCATGAGATAGTGATGTTATGTTTAAAGAAACTCCCCTTCTGCTTTAACCTCGCCACTCAGACCAATAGAATCAAAAGGAAAACTTGACAAAGTTTGGAAAACTAAAATCACAACTAGAATCCTTCTTGTGGCCTTTGCAATACTAGAAATACTTTCCTTTTGTTGTCACCAAAGTCATGGTGAGGGCGGATCAGCATCTGTAGAGTAACAAGCAACCACCTGAGCTAGGACTCTACAAGTCTAAGAGGAAATGCTTTGGTAACGAGCAGCCCTGTAAAATCACCAGATTTATTCACACTCTGAAGAAGAAGATACATCTGGCTGCCAATACAAACACTGTAGCACACAGAATTTTAAATATTTAAATAAAAATCTATGATAGGGGCACCTGGGTGGCTCAGTAGGTTAAGCCTCTGCCTTCTGCTCAGGTCATGATCTCAGGGTTATGGGATCGAGTCCCATATGGGGCTCTCTGCCAGGCAGGGGGCCTGCTCCCCCCCTCAACCCCCGGCTCTGCCTGCCTCTCTGTCTACTTGTGATCTCTTTCTTTTTGTCAAAACAAACAAACAGGGGCGCCTGGGTGGCTCAGTGGGTTAAAGCCTCTGCCTTTGGCTTAGGTCATGGTCCCAGGGTACTGGCATCGAGCCCCGCATCGGGCTCTCTGCACAGCGGGGAGCCTGCTTCCCTTCCTCTCTCTCTTTCTGCCCACCTCTCTGCCTACTTGTGATCTCTGTCTGTCAAATAAATAAATAAATAAAATCTTTAAAAACAACAACAAACAAACAAACAAACAAACTTTGATAATGTCACTGTCCAAAACTTTTTTTAAGGCCTGAAGATTAAAGCACCATATGATTAACTGCACAAGGGAGCAAGAACCCTCCACCCCTTGACTGTGATCAGGTACAAGGAGCAAAGATCATAGACAATGAGAACTGAAGACTTCTGATTTGGAGAGGGAAGGCGAGGGTGGGTTGTGGAACAAGTTGCCCATGACAGACAGATTTCTTCTCACTCATCACATTTGGCTCTTGAGCCAAGTCAAGAAGATACCATCCTCTCCCATTCTCTCCCCTTCCAGTTTTCTTCCTGCCCTCGACTCCCTGGCCTTCTATGTAAATAGGTAATGTTAACATTAATGTTTAGGTGTACCTGGTGATAAAGTATTTATTACAAATAATAAAGGACATTATGTCTCTTGAGTTACCAACAAACTTGTGATTTGTGTCTAAATAGTAATCTGTCTTTGGGGTATGATGATATTTGGTCTAAAGCCTAGTTATGAGGAAAGGGAGAATTTCTGTTGCTGAAAACGAATAGAGAAAAGCGAGGACCCATTTGTTTGAGAAAATAAAAATACTAGAAACAAATATGAAAATGAAACCTAGTTGAATAATGTAAGCTAATTCCTTCTGGAATTAAAAAAAGATAAAGCTAACAAGGTTTAATTTAAAGTTGAGAGGCACTGGAGTGCGTGGGTGGCTCAGTCGGTTAAGTGTCTGTCTTCAGCTCAGGTCATGATCCCGGGGTCCTGAAAGAGAGTCTCACATTCGGCTCCCTGCTGAGCAGGATGTCTGCTTCTCCCTCTACCCCTTTCCCTGCTTGTGCTTGCTCTCTTTCTCTCTAAAATAAATAAACAAAAATCTTTTAAAAAATAAAGTTGACAGGTACTAATATAACACTGTATGTTAACTGGAATTTTTTAACCGATTTATTTGTTTGTTTGTTTTATTTTATTTTTTTAAAGATTTTATTTATTTATTTGAAAGACAGAGATCACAAGTAGGCAGAGAGGCAGGCAGAGAGAGAGGAAGGGAAGCAGGCTCCCTCCTGAGCAGAGAGCCCAATGCGGGGCTCGATCCCATAACCCTGGGATCATGACCTGAGCCAAAGGCAGAGGCTTTAACCCACTGAGCCACCCAGACGTCCCTGTTTGTTTTATCTGAGAGAGAGAGAGAGGCAGAGCATAAGCAGGAGGGGCAGAGGGAGAGGGAGAGAGAATCCCAAGCAGACTCCACACTGAGTGCAGAGCCTGATGCAGGGATTGACATGGGCTCATCACAGGGCTCAATGTTAGGACCCTGAGATCACAACCTGAGCCAAAACCAAGAGTTAGTTAACTAACTAACCCTGCCACCCCGGCACCCCAGTAACCTTCTAGGCAGTATCTAGAAACCAGCTTTGTTTATAAATGCTCAATGTAACCCTACAGAATGGCTGACACAGAACTTTGGATTAGCTTAAAGATTAATTGTGAAATGTTTCATGCTGGTCTTTTCTCTTTTTTCACAAGTGAATATTCCACTCTTTAAATCCACAAATAATGATATATGGTTTCAGTCTTAATTAGATGATTTTTTTTTCTTTAAAATCCCTTATGTATTTAAGAATCTATTAAAACTGAGTTATTAAAAAGAGATTTTTTTCAAACAATGATTTTCTTTTTAGTGCAGTGGAATAAGAAAAATAAGTAACAAAAATACTATCAAATCTAGGGCACCTGGGTGGCTCAGTGGGTTAAAGCCTCTGCCTTCAGCTCAGGTCATGATCCCAGGGTCCTGGGATCGAGTCCTGCATCGGGCTCTCTGCTCAGCAGGGAACCTGCTTCCTTTTCCGCCTACTTGTGATCTCTGTCTGTCAAATAAATAAATAAAATCTTTAAAAAAAATACTATCAAATCTAAACTTCTTCAAAGCCATCAAGAAAGTCAGCAAGTGACAATAAAAAATCACAGCTCTGAAATACAGAATGTAGGTGAATTTAAAGCTTCTTCTGTATGGGAAATCTTTCAGTATATTTGTTGTGCCTTAATATATTCTAAACAGTCAGCTGGAATTTACTAAGTCCTAGGACCCAAATGAAAAAAAAAATTTTTATTAAAGGGGACGATCCTTTTTATCCCAAGAGAAATAAAATAAATTTGAGTATTGATACAAAAAGAGTCAAACTGAAGAAAACCTCTATGAAGGCTCAACCTAGTCTTTTTTTTTTTTTTTAAAGATTTTATTTATTTATTTGACAGAGAGAGATCACAAGAAGGCAGAGAGGCAGGCAGAGAGAGAGAGAGGGAAGCAGGCTCCCCGCTGAGCAGAGAGCCCGATGCGGGGCCGATCCCAGGACCCCGGGATCATGACCTGAGCCGAAGGCAGCGGCTTAACCCACTGAGCCACCCAGGCGCCCCTCAACCTAGTCTTTTAATATCACCAACATAAAGGAAGATATTGTACTCATTCCTATTTTACAAATATATACATTAAAGAATAGGTAGCATACTACATGTCTAGTCATTCTATAAATTCTGTATACTTTCATGGTTTTCACTGTGGTTTCCTTTAGCTTATTTTTATTGGGATAAAGTTGGCGGACTCCCATGCTACAACATGAATAAAAATAGTGGCTTTGAGAACTATGTTTGTGATAATATTTTGGAACATATTTTTTTAACCAAAATCTTCATTTGTTAAAATTACTTTGAATGATGCATTTCAAAATAAAAATTTTTATGGATGCCTGTCTGGCTCAGTCAGAAGAGCATGCAACTCCTGATCTTGGGGTCTGAGTTTGAGCCCCATGTTGCGTATAGAGATGATTAAAAAAATACGTAAACTTAAAAAAATCTTCAGATTATCTGTAGAAGCCTTTAAAGATATTATTTCTGCTATATACACATACAGTCTCCTAACAATCTAGATAGATTTATATGCTGATAAAATGTCAAAAAAAGATGAAAAGATAAAAAGAAATTTCAGGGAAAAAAAAACTTGGCTGTTTCTATACCACATATGCCATTTATAGTTAAAATAGCAGCCGTGGGTTTTTTTTTTTTTTTTTTAGATAGATAGATCGATTGATCGACAGACAGACAGACACAGAAAGATTTTAATCTATAAAAGCACTGCCATACCGACTTGAAAATAGAATACAAAAATGATACAAATGTTCTAAATATTAAGAACAACTAAAAATGTCTTTTTAAAGTTTCTAAATTGAAGTGAAATGAAACTTATCTGATTATGTGATTTTGTTGCTAAGAAATTTGGTTTGGAAACTTGCTAATAAATTATTGGCAGAAATTCTCATTATCTATTATGTTGTCATCAGAAATAGACTCAGTCAATTTCTTCAGCAAAGAAACAATGGCTAAACTAATAAAGTACGGTTTGGTCACCACATATTACAATGAAGTGTGACTTTGTGAAAACAACAGGTCTCTTAGAGTACGTTAAAGTTAGGTATGCTCTTAAGTTCTTGCTTTAAAGCCAATCTACCCTTGAAACAATTTTATCAGTAAACAAAGGTAATGGAGTTTTTGTATCCTGGTGTTTGTATTAGGGTGTTTGTATTACCAGCTGTATTAGTTTGCTAGGGCTGCCGGGGTAACAGAGGACCACAAACTAGATGGCTTAGAAAAGCAGAAATATATTATCTCACAATTCTGGAGTCTAGAAGTTCAAAATCAAGGCGTTGGCAGGGTTGGTTCCTTCTAAGAACTGTAAGGAAAGGATCCATTCTAGGCCTCTCTTTTTGACTTATAGACACACCCTGATCCCCGCCTTCATGTTCACAAGGCACTCTTCCTGTGTGTACATCTCTGTGTCCAAATTTTCTTTTTATGACACCAGACATACTGAATTAGGGACCACCTTAATGACCTCGTCTTGATTACATTTGCAAGGGCAGGATTTCCAAATCACATTCTGAGGTAACAGTTCTTAGGACTTCAACATATAATTTTTGGAGAGGACACATTTCGACCTGTAACTCAAGTCTTTAACAGACTGGCAATAAAATAACTCTTGCAGTAGATGAAGCCGAGAGGGCAACGTGTTACAGAAATCTTTCAATGATTTCCACTAGTGGTGCCAACTTTCACCTATCAGTGAAATTGAACTTTGGAACAAATAAAAATACTTAAAGGATGTGTTGTGGCAGGTCTTCCCTTGTAGCTGCATCACAGAATCAAGGTGTTGGCAAGAAATATGGATATAACAAATGCTTTAGAACAGTCTTTACCACAGATACAAAGTTTTGGGAAAATGGAACACCAATCTTAAAAGGAAAAAGGATTTCATGGTCAAGTTAACCCTGAACTCAAACCATCAAATAGTCAATATATTTTGGAACAGAACCTTTGGCTGGGCCTTAATATTAATAGCATCTTCCCAATGATATTCAGATCTTGGACCTGCAGACAGGACTAGACAGCTTGCTTCAGTGCAGAGTTCTAACCTGGTTGAAGAAATCTACATTGCTAACTGTCATCTGTTGATTGAGGTCTTCTTCCTCTAGCAACATGACTGCTCTTGTAGTAGTCCCACTTCCCAGAGTGCTTCTGCATGTTTTAAGTGTTCGTGCTAATGAACTCCTTCAGGGATGTTCTTCTTTGACTTAAATGCATTAGAATAATGGCTGCTGAAGAGGAAGCTCATTTTTTCCCCTCCCCAGGGAAAGGCCATTAAACTCCAGTGCAGTCTGTATTCAGAGCCAGCACTCAGGCAGCCAGGAGGGGTAGACAGTCCTCAGTCTCTGGAAGGTAGAGCCCAGGCTACAGTTGCTCTGAGCTTGAATCAAACTTGATGCAGATTCTTGTGCTGCCTCTCCTATCTCACCAACCAGCTACCTCTCACAAGAAAAGGCTTCATTTACACTGCAATTATAATTTTTGGTATCAACTAAAAATTTGGTATCAAGCAAACAAATATATAGCTATGATTTGTGGCAAGTTATATGAAGAGAAAGAAAAAAAATTCTATAAAGAACCTCAGTGTCAACAACTATAAAATGTGATAATATGCTCTATGTTTCAAGGATTAGACGCAATGATGCATGAAAAGCACTTTGCACAGCACCTGGTGTTCAGTAGATGGTCAACAGTGTAAGCCATTTTGGTATTAACTTTTTGTCTTATAATTCCAAACTATAATGTCTTCTGTACTGCAGTGTTTGCTGATTTATAGTGATAGATTTGTCTAAGGAATTTATAGTCTATTATTATTATTTACTGCAGTTAATTTACCAATTTGTTATTCAACCCGTTGATAAAGAAGAATTAAGTATATGTAGGTTCTATGTCCCAATAAAAGCATATATGGCTTCTTACCCACACCAATCACAGAGTTCCATTTACTCTATTGCTGCTGGATAGAACTGACAAATTATGTGATATTACCTATACTATTTCCTGCCAAAATGCTAAGGATGGATATTATTTACATCATGCAAAAAAATTGGACTGACATCTAAATCTTCCTTGCTAGTGTTTACGATCAGTTATTTACTTAGGTCTGCTTCATTTTCCAGCCATCCTGCAAAGTCTTACTATTTGGATTAACTTCAGCTTGATGCCAATCTTTTGTTCACTTGGAAAGCATTCTTGACCCATGGAACTAGGAGGGAGACTGCTGTCACTGGCAGCCTCTGTGCCATTCTGAGATCATCACTGTGTGGCTGGGAGGCAGCAGAGTGCCTGTGTCTGAGGACGGAAGGGTGGAGGTCTCCTTCAGAATATGGCACAAGGCAGACCCAGGGCCTGAGCTGTGACATGTCTCTGGTCTCCTCTGTTGTTTCCCTGTGCTCATAAAATTGCAGGCAATAATGTAGGTCACAAAGTCATGTAATGTGGAATTGTAGGCCTGAGAGGGCTATCTTGTCATACATCTGAGCATGGGACTGTATCTCCTAGAGAATACTACTACTTAAAAATAATAACAATAGCTAAGTTTATTAAATCTTTAATAACTGTCAGTTCTACACAGCAAAAAGTAAACCTCTACCTATCGACGCATGTAATTTCGGCAATCCTCCATGTGTGTGGGATCCCATACATCCTATGGGATGTACTGTTATTCTCAGATGAGCAAACTAAAGCTTGGAGAAGGTGCAGATGTCCAAGAATCTATTGTAGAGGTGAGCTGATGACTGATTTTTCCCCCCAAATAATGTTGTATATGTATATATTCTTTAGAGTTTACACACATATGTTATTTCCACTTGATCTTCCTCCTCACAGGCTTGTGACAGTCTGCTCCAAGCGTATCTTACTTGCCATCTGTTTTTGCACTTTTCATCAAAGTAACTGGAAAGCCTTATCCATAGAACATTTATCTACATACTTGAAACAAGGGGCTTGAGAGTGGGCCTAAATGCAGCCTCCATAATTTGTTCTGGGCCAAGGGAAGTTTCTTATCCAGGTAAATGGTGGTTTGGCTGAAGACGCAGATTGTCCAATACTCCCAAGAAACCCTTCACATGGTTAGGAGTGAAGACACTTAGCATCAACTTGCTGCCTTCCTTCTCCTCACTAGGGTCACAATGAAGCCAGGCAGAACCAGGAGCTGGGAGGTTCCTTCCTGGCCACTAGAGGACAGCGGGCCGCAGTCAACAACCTTGGAGAGGGAGTGTGTGCTTCTCACATTCGGAGAATGATGAGGAGATGATCCTTCCAAATGAGGAAAATCAGGCTAGAATGTTTTTAGGAGAAAAGACATCATTTCAGTGTGTACCACTGAGATGCCTACGGTGTTGAAGGCCTCCCAAGACTTCCCTGAAAGGCAGTCCTGAGCAAATTAAACAAGTAGAGAAAGGGTGTTTGGGGATGTCTATCTACATCTTCCCAAAGCCCCATACTTTCCTTTTCAGCATAGTACTCTCCTTCTTCCCCAACCTGGTTTGAAATAAAAAAACAACTTCAAGTTTTTTCTTCCAATAATTTAATTTCTTGAACATAATAATGTTGTGCCCTTTCTTCTCTTCTCTTGGGGTTATACAACCTTCGTTTCCCTGGTTTTATTTCTATTGCTCACTCCTCTCTTCTCTCTGCTGCACTTCTACAAGGGAATAAACATTGCCTGGGTAGGTAAATTTACTCTCACTGTTTCAATTACCACCTGTGAACTGGTGACTCATGGATCTAATCTCTGGCCCACATTCCTATAAGCCGCAAAGTTTCCATTTCTCACTGAGTGCCAGACATTTACATGTGGGTGCATCACCAGGACCTCAACTCAACCAGAATGAATACTATATGGCATTGTATGAAATAATCCTACAAATGCTTTTGCAAATATTTGTATCTGTAGAGGATATCTATGAAAGGATACACAAGAGCCCCAATACAGGTCGTAGTTTCTAGGGCTGGGAACACTACTGCCAGGGGAGAAGGCTGGAGAAGGACTCCTTTTTCTCTATGTGCCTTTTTGAACCATGTATCCTTTATTTAAGATGCATGATGACCGGGGTGCCTGGGTGGCTCAGTGGGTTAAAGCCTCTGCCTTCGGCTCAGGTCATGATCTCAGGGTCCTGGAATCAAGCCCCACATTGGGCTTCTTTGCTCAGCAGGAAGCCTGCTTCCCTTCCTCTCTCTCTGCCTGCCTCTCTGCCTACTTGTGATCTCTGTCAAATGAATAAATAAAATCTTTATGGAAAAAAAGGTGCACGATGACCTATTTTTAGAAAGGTAATTAATCAACATTGTAATGTTCAAATCTTCCAGAGTTCCACCAAGCCCAGTGTCCTCCTTCTGCCACCCACTGCCTGGGTAGGTAAATTCACTTGCACAGTTTCAACTACTACTTGGGAGCTGGTGGCTCCTAGGTCTAGTATTTCTGGAAGCTTCACAGTTCCACTTATGACTGTCAGACATTTACCTATGGGTGTGTCCCCAGGCCCTCAACCCCATTCATTGGCTTCCAGCTAATCAACCCTTGAGGAAGGAGGTCTATAAATAGTGTAAATACTATAAACTGATATTTGTTTTAAAAATAAAGATGAAGAAGGGACCCACTTCTCCTTTTCCTGAACTGTCGGTCCACAAGGCAAACAACCATCATCTTGGCACACGCCCTCCAGAACTGGGACTCAGTCCTTCCCTCCCCAGATCTGTGGAACCACCACATCAAGCAGCTCTACCCGGTCCCAGAAATGTCACTCACATTCAGCCTGTCTTCCCCATCTCTGTTGCCTGACTTTAGACCCCAGTGATCTCTTTTGTGGGTTTCCATGCTACCTCCCAATTTGAATTTCTTCTTCCAGTACAGTTCTTTTCAAGGTCACCCTCCACACAGCCGCCCAAGCAATAGATATAAGTGTAAATCTAATAGTATCATCCTGGGCTTCTGCCCGAGTGGCTCCCCGTTATAGGTGAGGCGCACCATGCCTTTCCCGGCCTAGCCTTGCCCACTTGTCTGGCCTCATCTGCTTCCATTTCTTGTCTCATCACAAAAGTAATACAGCCATTTGCAGTTTCCCCCACATTTCCTACCGTTCCTCCCCCGACACTTTCTGTTCCTCCCTCTGCTTGAAAGGACGACTCCTGACCTCCTTCAGCATCCCTTTGTCTTGGTTATCTCCTCACCATCACTGGAGACTCGCACAAAGGCCTACAGAATGAGCATGGAGTAAAGACTGCAGAGACTATGCAGAGAATGGCCAGCCCTGGGCCCAAAGTCATGCCATCATTTACGAGGTAAAGCAACAGGATCATGATTTCCAGCTAGTTCAACTCTGTGGTATAAGTAACCAATATAGAGTTTCTTTGAATAGAACATTAATAATCTGGCATAATTACTAGAGGAATGAAAAAAAGCAAGGAAAACTCAACTGCACATTGTCTGGTTGCCCAAAATCAAGACACATGAAGGTACCAGTAGGTACCAGGAACCTACAGAGTTCCCTGCTGTCATAAAATATCAACTGACAGCTTTAATTCACTTCAGGCTTTACAGTGAATAAGGTTAGTATTTACCCCTCTTGTAGGCTTGGAAACAATCTGATCAATCTGCTATGTAGCTAGCAGGATGAGAATGCATTTCTGTCTCTTATAAAGGCTGCCCTTTCATTCCCAGGGTCATATCTTGAATTTCAGGGCAAGTTTTAGTTCACTAAATACGTAGAAAAGGATGTCAGCATTTGGACATTACAGATTTAAGTTATAAAACAAAAGCACCTTGAGCCTTTGTATGTTTACAATGATAACGATACAGAGTAGGAAAGTCCCAATATCTAAGTGGTCTTTACCAATAGGAGCAGGGCCGAATTATCTGTGCTAATTAGAAAAAGATATGCAGAACTAAAAACAGAGGCACTATCAGGAAAATTCAAAGTCAGGTTTAGCTTTTACTTCATCTTTGCGGCACATACAAGAATCAGACAGTGGTCAGCAGAAGAATGTTAGCCTGTTGGCCATTCTCTGGGCTTTGGAATGTGCCACAAAGAGTACATTTGTGCCACAGTTAAAATAAACTCAGCTTCACTTCAAGTCATTTATTAATTCATTCAACAGGTATTTGTTGAATGCTCTGTGCAACAATTGGGAGAAAGATAATTCTAAAGAAAATGAGAACATACTTCTAAGAGAATTCTAAATTAGCCAATCTGTATTTGCCAAGGAAATTTGCAAAGAGATGTTATGAATAAGAATAATAACAGAATTAAAAAAAAATCTAGTTAGGAATGAGGCTATCCATGTCTCTCTCTTGTCGTTTGAATGTAAGTCAGGGCTACAGGGTAAAGGAACACAAAATATACATTGATAGATATGGTGTCCATACATTCAAAGGATTTAGGACAATCTTAATTTAAATATCTTTCCCCTGTCTTGAAGAGTATGCTTGTAACTGTCAAACCACATATGCAAATTTAGACTTGGGAAATACAGTCAACTGGGCAGAAAGAGACAGAGGGCATCCAATGACTCACTAGGTCCCTTCAGAAGACAGAAGAAAAGACAGCACATTAAAAACTCCTTAAGAAACAGTGAACTCAAGGGTCACGAAGACAGGGTCCTACCTGGCGCAGTCAGAGGAACCTGACTCTTGATCTCAGGGTCATGAGCTAAACCCCCAAGTAGAGATTACTTGAATAAATAAATAAACTTGAAAAGAAAAAAAAGGATCATGAAGACAAAGACATAGATGGCCCTGCATACAGGAGAAGACAGAGCAAAAGGACCGAGGTGGCTGTTTTCAAAGTTGGAACTCCTTAGAAACACTTCTTTGGTATTTAGAGAGAGGAAGAAATGTTTTATTTGTTTGTTTTTATTTTTGTTCTTTCTAAAAAGGGCAGGGAGAATAAAGAAAGTTCCTCCTGAACTTTTCTTGAAGGTCAAGTTAATTTACAAAAAGACCTGCATTGACTCCATATCCCTCATTTTGGACTTCCAACAAGCTCGTGTGTAATTTTTTTCTTTCTTTCAGAGAACAAGCTACACGAATCTTGGAAAATATTCATAGATATTTTTCAGGGGGATGTAGGTATTGCTAAAACACAAAAAGGTGGTTTTTTGCAGGGAAATCTAGTCATTGCAATTATATTTTCAAGCTTAGATATATTTCCAGAATATGCCAAGATTTTGACTGCATCTAGGGATGGACCACAAATGATATTACTATAGAATCACTCACCTACATTCTCTTGTCCAAGGTAGGATTAACAATTTTGAGCCAGAAAATCTGTGTTGAACTGGATTCTACTACTTGCTGACTGTTAGATCTGAGACAAGACACTTTAAGCTCTCTGACCTTGAGATTCCTCATTTATAGAAATGAGACAAATTCTTACTTGCAGAGATTTTTTTTTTTTTTTTAATATTTTATTTATTTGACAGAGAGAAATCACAACTAGGCAGAGAGGCAGGCAGAGAGAGAGGAGGAAGCAAGCTCCCTGCGGAGCAGAGAGCCTGATGTGGGGCTTGATCCCAGGACCCTGAGATCATGACCTGAGCGAAAGGCAGAGGCTTTAACCCACTGAGCCACCCAGGCGCCCCACTTGCAGAGATTTTTGAAAGATTAAATGACTAAAATAAATTAAGGTGCTCTGAATATGATAAAATGATAAATAAATTATAGTTATCAGTACTCTTTACTAACTCTCTCTGGCTTATTTGCCATAGTATGGAGGGAGAGTATTCTAAAAATGAATAAGGCAGAACTCCTGACCAATGAGCTAAAAACATACTACACAATGGTAGAAGAACTGACTTTCAATAATGTACAACAAATTATTTTTACATCTGGGTAATGTCAAATTCTACATACAATGCCAATGTTGGCTCCCCCCATTTGACCCTCCCATTAAATATTTAGCGTAAATAATGACTATATACAGTACAGTGGATATAAATGCTTTATCTACCATGGTCTTCAATGCCAAACAGTCTCACAAATAAGGCCAGAGATAAACTCATTGTTAAAACTAACAGAATGTTCAGTATTATGACCTGGATGTTACTTGAACATTTTGTTAGTCTTTTTTTTTTAAGATTTTATTTATTTATTTGACAGACAGATCACAAATAGGCAGAGAGGCAGGCAGAGAGAGAAGGGAGGAAGCAGGCTCCCCGCTGAGCAGAGAGCGCCATGCGGGGCTCAATCCCAGGACGCCAGGGTCATGACCTGAGCCGAAGGCAGCAGCTTTAACCCACTGAGCCACCCAGGCTCCCCACATTTTGTTAGTCTTAACAATGACTTTATCTTTGGCCAGAACACAGGGTATGAAGAAGACGAAGTTGAAAATGCAGGTCAAGAGAAGATGTGGAAGGTTTTGAATGCCCAGCTGAGAAGTTAGATTTTTTTTCTAGATGCAGAAATCCAATGAAGGAAGAATGCCATGATGGGTCCCTTGGTTCTGGAAAGATGTACTACTCAAGTCAGTATGGAGACTTTATTGGAGGGGTAAGAAAGAGACTAAAGGGAAGCCAACCAGATAAGGAACATGGCCATAGGTCAGGGGTTTTAAAAACTAGAAGGAGGGCAGTGGAAGCAGAAAGCAACATATTAATAGCAGTTTGCTTCTTTATCTTGACATATTCCTTGATGGCACTGGTTTCAGTCATTGTGTTGCTTAGGTTTAGGGCTGTGGGCTAGACTGAAGAGATGAAAGTACTTAAGTGTAACAAATTTGTGCCATTGCTCCCATAAAGACTTGATTAGTGGTAAATGTCTAAAGAAGGCACACTGAGTTAGAAGTGATCATGTGCAAAGGTTTTCTTAACCAAGCTACCTGCAATATAATAAATGTAATACAAAAGTGACAGTTTAATGATTTGCATTATCCTGATGCTACACAATACCCTAGATTTCTACATCTGGGTACTTTCTGCAGTCACTGTAAATTTTCTTTAGCCTTTTAAGTTCTATAGTTTCCGCTATTTTTGCATGAACATCTTTTGCACATGACGGTTGACAACTGGAGTTGTCACTAATTTGGTTCCCAAATATGACTGAGCCAATGTACCCACTTTTTAAAATCCCTTGAGATACTTAATATAGATGTCCAAACTCATGTAAAAATCATATAATCATGAAATGAAATGACCTGTCCTGTTATTTAAACTCTCTTCTCAGAAATAAGAGTCTGAATTAATATCGTTAAAGCGTCCATACTAGCGAAAGCAATTTATAGGTTCAATGTGATCCTTATCAAAATAACAATAGTATTTTCCACAAAACTAGAATAAATGATTCTAAAATTTGTATGGAACCACAAAAGACTTCAAATAGCAAAAGAATCTTAAGAAAGAAGAACAAAGCTGGAGGTACCACAATTCCAGATTTCAAGATATACTACTAAGCTATAGGAATCAAAACAGTATGGTACTGGCACAAAAACAGACACATAGATCAATGGAACAAAATAGCCCAGAAATAAACCTACACTTATATGATCAATTAATCTATGGCAAAGGAGGCAAGCATATACAATGGGGAAAATAGTTTTTTTAAATAAATGATGTTGAGAAAATTGGACAGCTAAATGCAAAAGAATGAAACTGACCACTTTCTTACACAAAACACAAAAATAAACTCAAAATGGATTGAAGAACTAACTAAATGTGAGACCTGAAACTATGAAAGTCCTTGCAGAGAACCAAGGCAGTAATTTCTTAGACATCAGCCATAGCAGTATGTCCTAAGATATGTCTCTTAGGCAAGGTAAACAAAAGCAAAAATAAACTATTGAGACTATACCAAAAGAAAAAGCTTCTGCACAGCAAAGGAAACCAGCAACAAAACAAAAAGGCAACCTACTGAATGGGAGATGATATTTGCAAATGAAGAATCTGATAAGGGGTTGATATCCAAAATATATAAAACACTTTTACAACCCAACACCAAAAATCAAATAACTCCAATTAAAAAATGGGCAGAGGACCTGAATAGACATTTTCCAAAGAAGATATACAGATGGCCAACAGACACATGAAAAGATGCTCAACGTCACTCATCATCAGGGAAATGCAAATCAAAACCACAATAAGATATCACTTTACACCAATCAGAATGGCTCATATGAAAAAGACAAGAAATAACAAGTGTTGGTGAGGATGTGGAGAAAAAGGAACCCTTATGCACTGTTGTTGGAAATGTAAATTGGTGCAGCCACTGTGGAAAACAGCATGGAGGTGCCTCAAAAAATTAAAAATAGAAATGCCATATGATCCAGTAAATCTGCTACTGGGTATTTACCCAAAGAACACAAAAACACTAACTTGAAGAGACACATGCATCCCTACGTTTATTGCAGCATTATTTACAAAAGTCAAGATACAGAAGCAACCCAAATGTCCATCAATAGATAGGTGGATAAAGATGTGGTGTGTATACACACACACACACACACACACACACACACACACACATATTCTCTCTATATAGATATATCCTATATATTCTCTCTATATATTCTCTATATTCTCTCTCTCTCTATATGTATATATAGAATATTAACTAGCCATTAAAAAGAGTGAGATCTTGCCATTGATGACAGCATTGATGGACCTGAAGGCATTAAGCTAAGTAAAATAAGACAGACAGAGAAAGACAAACACCATATGATTTCACTACATGTGGAATCTAAAAATACAAAACAAACAAAAAAAGAGAAACAAATGCATAAATACAAACAAACTGGCGGTTGCCAGAGTGGAAGGTGGTAGGGGGATGGGTGAAATAGGTAAAGGGAAGTGGACATTACAGGCTTCCAGTCATGGAATGAAGAAGTCGCAGTGATGAGAATCACAGCATAAAGAATATAATCAACAGCATTATAATAACATTGTACGGGGACACGTGGTAGCTACATCTGTAGCGAGTACAGCATAACACATGGACTTGTACTCACTGTGTTGTACACTTGAAACTAATGTCACATTGTGTGTCAAGTATACTTCAAGAAAAATAAACATTTTAAGAAAAAAGATATAACCAAAGGTTCTGAAACATATGCAATAAATCAAATAGCACCATCACCATTGATTCTTTTCACACTGAAAGTATGAGCTCTTGTTTACACTACTGCATTTATTTTCTGCTTTGAGATTTAAAAAGGTGCATCTGTGAAAATTAGCTGAACAGGTTGCTTTAGAAAAGAATTAGAGAATGACTCCAAGCAAAGATTCCTGGCATTTTTCTCTGCTTGTTAATGCATGTACTCTGCATATCTATGACAAAACCAAAACCAAAAAGACTCGCTTGTTTTCTTCTCCAGGACATATTAAGATTCTCTCTAGCTCCCTTCTTTCCTCACTCTCTAAGGAAGTCAGATCTGGGCAGGACTATGAGGCTGGACAAGGGGTGAGGAGAGGGGGATGGTGTGGAGTCCAGGCTCAAACTTTGGCAGTATTGCTGGATTAACAAATGTTCACCATCTCTGGTAAATGAAATCAAAGATTTTGTATCCCCGACTCCCCCCCCCATACCCCTCTCTAATTTTCCCTTGAAGATCAGGAACCCTGGAGTGTAGTTAAAAACAGAAACGCAGATCAGCTTTTGACAATTAAACAGACCTTTTTTTTTCTTGCTTTAAAAGACAATTTCATGGGGCACCTGGGTGGCTCAGTCGGTGGGTATCTGGCTCTTGATTTCAGCTCAGGTCATGATCTCAGGGTCATGAGATAGAGCCCTGCGTTGGGCTCTGAGCTCAGTGCACAGTCAGCTTGAAGATTCCCTCCCTTTCCCTCTGCCCCTCTACCCCCAGTGTGTGCTCTCTCTCTCTAAAATAAATAAACAAATCTTTAAAACAAAGATAATTTCATACTGTTAAAATGTAGTCTATTGTCATATTGGTGACAATCAAAGTGCTTCTTGCTCAAATTTTCCATTGAATTTGATTAGTTTGTTTACATGGATAAATGAAAGAATCAGAGAGACACTGAGATCGACAAACAATAGTTCGTAAGTATTAAAACACATATTAAGGGCCTTATAATGCTTTTACTGTCAAGCCTGTTAAGCTATTCACCAATCCATGCTAGGAAACAAAACAAAACAAAACTGCAGCCAGTGTTTAAGATAGTAGAGTAAATATGTTCTTAGTGGGAGGGGACAGACACTGTAAGCTTCTCCCAAACAGAAAGTGCTGCTTCAGTAATCCATTTGAACTTTTAAAACTTATGGAGGCAGGATGGTAACAACGATTAAACTGCAGATAAATGACTACCTCATTCAATTACTGTTTGGCTAGAAAAAAAAAAATTGAAAAGAAACTGATGTGAAATGTTGGGGTCTGTGAGGAAATGGTCGAGAAAAAATTCTTGAGACATTTTCAGTGCAAAAAAAGGTGGTTTTATTAAAGCATGGGGACAGGACCCGTGGGCAGAAAGAGCTGCACTGAGATTGTGAGGAGTGACCGATTACATACTTTCATGTTGGGAGGGAGTTAGGGATAACGTAAGTCTGCAAGGAATTTCGAAGCAAGGTTACCAGGGACTTGACGGGGCTAGCTGTTGTTGTTGTTAGGATAAAAGGTCATTTACTACTGTCTAATAAAACCTTACTTGTGAGATCCTTCGTGTATCAGTGAGGCCTGTGCTTGGAAGATGATTGCTAACATATATCTTGGGGGGTTGGAGTAGAGGTAAAGAGAGTTTTCAAAAGGATTTCTATATATTAAAGACTTACAGGGATCCTGGCGGTCAGGCTAATATCAAGCTAAGGTTGCCTTTTGCCTCTAGCAAAGTATTAACGTTGAGGCAGATTCCCGGAGGAATCACACTGCCTCTGTCAATTACTTGTCAATGGGCTGTGAGTTGCAAGGAAGTTTAAGACTTTTTGTTTTTGTTTTTTGCCTTTGTTCTCCACATCAGAAACATTAACGCAACTGATTAAAAGGAGACCAAACAAATCATTCCTCAGAGCACTAATCTTGGGAGATAATGGAGCAAAAGGCTTATATTCTGGAATGCAACTGCAACTTTTCCTGAAAACTAAGAATTCTTTAATACAGAGGAGTAAATTATTTTCTAAACGCATCGATCCAAGCTCCTAAAAAGTCTGCTTACTTCCAAGGTATAAGAAGTTTATTCTGTTCTTAATGGAGGGATAAAGGTCTTTGTTTCTGCTTAGATACCATTAAAATGATGCTTTAAAATTCTCCCCAGACAGAGATTTTTCAGATATTTATGAAAAAATCTTCCTGATTTAAATTATTTTGGTCTACAAAGCCAGATAATCTGCTTCAACCACTTCAATTTACGCATGAGAAAAGGTACAGAAAGGTAAAGGAAATAGCTCCAGATTGTCTATTATTTTAAAAATGGGTATGCTTAAAAAGGGAGGACAAAGTTATTTCCCATCAGTATACACAAGCTGATCTTTGAAATTTTTTGGATCTCCAACTTGTTTGAGAGTGCTAGAAGCTCTGATATGCAAGTAAGCAAGGACTACAGAGGATAATGCCCAGATCCCAAATCTTGAACTGAATTCTGTGCTGACCTAATGACAGCCACAAGAAGATATAAGTGAATACCTCAAACTGCTGTGATAAATACACACTCATATTTATTTCCTTTGATGGTCTGTGTTACCCCCCCTCTCCATTTTTTTTTTTTTTTTGCATTGGATGTTCTTCCTACCATTAGATTCTGTGACACACATGAGCTGCATGGACTGATAAGCAAAGGTCAACATATTATTAAACTAACCAAAATGAAAAAAACAGAAAAGCCTATCAGCTTCTCAAACCTCATTAGCATGACACTCATGTCATATATTTTGGTCTTGTCAACTTATGGCTCTCTCAAGAGTTGGCTGATATGGATATATATTTAGTGGACATATGTTTATGTTGTTACAGGAGAAAAAAAAAAGACAGTCAATTCTATTTACTGACTTTTTTAAAAAAAAATGTCATGCTGATGCCAGGCGGAATGTGGTGGGAGTATGGAGAGCACTAGTCTCCTGTCCGTGACCTTGGAGTAGCAGCATCCTAATTTTATTTTTATTTTTTTTTTAAAGATGTTATTTGTTTATTTGACAGAGAGAGATCACAAGTAGGCAGAGAGGCAGGCAGAGAGAGAGAGGAGAAAGCAGGCTCCCTGCTGAGCAAAGAGACCGATGTGGGGCTCAATCCCAGGACCCCGGGATCATGACCTGAGCTGAAGGCAGAGGCTTTAACCCACTGAGCCACCCAGGCGCCCCAGCATCCTAATTTTAAAAGGCAGAGTTGCAAGGTGGGCCCCAAAGGGATGCTGTTGTTAGTGGTGAGCCTGTCCTGCTCACCTTGTCCAGCCTGGCTTTCCCCTCTCCAGCCTGGCAAGGGTGACTGTACCTATACCAGAGAAAATAGATTTTAAGTCTAAAACCCTCTGAAGAAAAAGAAGGACATTACATAATGATAAAAGAGCCAATTCAATAGGACAATATAATAATTATAAATATATAGGCACCCAATTTTAGAGAACTTAATACATAAAGCAAATATTGACAGATCTAAAGGCAGAAATTGATAGCAGTACAATAATAGTGGATAGAACATCCAGACAAAAAATCAATAAACAGCTCGTTTGATAACACTATAGACCAAACAGATATAACAGACATATACAGTAGTTATCACCGAAGAGTACAAGAATACACATTCTTCTCAAGTGTACACAAAACATTCTCCAGGATGGATTACATATTAAGTCACAAAACAAGTATTACTGAGTTTAAGATCCCCAAATAGACAAAGCAATCCTGAGAAAGAAGAACAAAGCTGGAGCCACCAAAATTCCTGATTTCGGAATATACTGCAAAGCTATAGGAATCAAAATAGCATAGTACTGGCATAAAAACAGACATACACACCAGGGCACCTGGGTGGCTCAGTGGGTTAAGCCTCTGCCTTTGGCTCAGGTCATGATCTCAGGGTCCTGGGATCGAGCCCCGTTTCGGACTCTCTGCTCAGCGGGGAGCCTGTTTCCCTTCCTCTCTCTCTGCCTGCATCTCTGCCTACTTGTGATCTCTCTGTGTTAAATAAATTAAAAAAAAAAAAAAAAACCAGACATACACACCAAAGGAACAGAATAGTGAGCCTAGAAATAAATCCATACATCAATGATCAACTGATTTTTGACAAGGGTCCAAGAACACACAAGAGGAAAAGAGAATCTGTTGACTAAATGGTAATGAAAAAGTGGATATACATGCAGAAGAATGAAATTATCTCATACCATATTAAAAAAAATTCAACTCAAAATGGATTAAGACTTAAATGTAAGAACTGAAACTGTAAAACTACTAAAAGAAATCACAAAGGAAAGGTTCTTGACGTTAGTCTGGGCAATTATTTTTTGGATATGTCAGCAAAAACACAGGCAACAGAAGCAAAAGTAGACAAGTGAGGTTGCATCCAACAAAAATCTTCTACAACACAAAAGAAACGATCAACATAGTGAAAAGGCAACCTTCAGAATGGCAGAAAATATTTTCAAACCATATATCTGATAAGGATGAATATTGAAAATGTATACAACTCAAAAGCAAAACAAAACAAAAAACTTCTATTAAAAAATGGGCAAAAGACTTGAATTTCTGGAAAGAAGACATACAAATGGCCAACAGGTATGAAATGGTGCTCAACTTTCCTAATCCTCAGAACCTGCAAATCAAAACCACAGTGAGATATCAGCTCACACCTGCTAGAACGGCTATCATCAGAAAGACAAAAGTTAGTAAGTTTTGGCAAGGATGTGGAGTAAAGGGAACCCTTGTGCACCGTTGGTGGGAATGTAAATTGGTGTTGCCACTATGGAAAACAGTACAGAAGTTCCTCAAAATATTACAGATAGAACTACCTTAGGATCCAGCAATCTCACTTTGGGATATATATCCAATAGGAATGAAATCAGAGGGATATTGAGAAATATTTACTCCCACGTTTATTGCAGTATTATTCACAACAGTCAAGATATGGAAACAAATTAAATGTCTACCCACAGATGAATAGATCAAGAAAATGTGAGACAGACACACATACACACAGGAATATTAATCAGCCTTAAAAAAGAACACCCTGCCTTTTGCAACAATATGAATGAACCTGGAGAACATTATGCCAAGTGAAATAAGCCAGATGCAGAAAAACAAATACTGTATGATTTCACTTACATACAGAATCTAACATAATCAAACTCCTAGAATTAGAGAGTACTACTAGTTCTGGTTGTCAGAGGCTGGGGGGTGGAGGGAAGGGGAAATGGGAAGCTTATTGGTCAAGGAGTACAAAGTTTCAGTTATTTAAGATAAATTCAGGAGATCTAATATACAACATTGTAAATATAGTTAATAATACCACATTGTATATTTGAAATTTGCTAAGAGGGTAGATCTTAAGTGTTCTAAACACACATAAGGAAAGAAGATGGTAACTATGTGAGGGGCTGAATATGTGAATTAGCTTGACTATGCTGATTGTTTTATAATATATATGTATATCAAATTATCAAGTTGTACACCTTAAATATATAAAATTTTAAATTCTCAAGTATACTTCAATAAAACTTGGGAATTAAGAGTAATAAATTTCAAAACACTAAATAGAAAAGTAAAAACATGTACATAAATGTTTATAGCAACATTATTCATAATAACAAAAATGTGGAAACAACCCAAATGTCCTTGATGAATGAATATAGTATATCTACATCATTGATTATTTGACAATAGAAAGAAATGTGATAATATGTGATAATACGGATGAAACTTAAAAACAGTATGCTAAATGAAAGAAGCCAATTAAAAGCGACCACATTTCTACAATTTCATTCATATCAAATGTCCAGAATAGGCAAATCTAAAGAGAAAGTAGCTCAGTGGTTGGTTAGGGTTGTGATATCTGGAGTTGTTCAAAGGTTAATTGTATGTTGTATGACAAAGTGGGAAGATACAGAACTTTTAAAGGTATCTGAATATCAGAATTTGTCCTATTACTGGCCATAAACTTTAGCGAACTTACTAATTTTCTTTGTTTCCTTGTCTGAAAATATCACTTTGTCCTTGTATTTAAGTGGACATTGTCTGCCAGTGATTCACACTGTAGCCAACAAACAAAACAAAACAAGCAACGATCTCTAGACTTAGACCACATTCCTATTTTCTTGATCATTTACATGTTTAATTCCTGGCTTCATACTTTAGCTCCTGACACCAATCTTAGTTCACCCTAGTTGTACTGATCCATTTAATTTCATTTTCTCAAGTGGCAATTTTAACCTACACCACTCAACAATTACTTAGAAAAGATTTGCCTCAAAGATGAAATTTGAACACAAATTTTTAAATAATTAATATGAAAAAGCTGATTTCATTGGGAAAAAATAATAGGAATTTCCTATTATTAGGAAATAATAGGAATTTCCTATTATTTCCTGTATTACTACACAGTAATTACACTTTTAGTTTTTTGTTTATATGTTTTAAAATTTTTATTTTATTTCAAGTAGGCTCCACACCCAATGTGGGGCTTGAACTCACAACCCTGAGATTAAGAGTTACCAGTGAGGTATCCTAGTAATTATATTTTTAATTGCAATAGTCAGAGAATCCAGCACAATGTCTGGCACAAAATGAGAACTTAACAAATGTATGGTAAATAGAAGTATAAATAACCAAACAGATTTAAACAGACGTATTATCAGGCCATAATTGACAAATGATATCTAATCTGTAATTTACTATTTTATTTTACTTTTTTAAGGTTTTATTTATTCAATCAAGATAGAGAGAGAGTGAGAGAGAGAGAGAGCATGAGCTGGGAGACAGAGGGAGAGGGAGAAGCAGGCTCCCCACTGAGCAAGGAGCCTGACTCAGGGCTCCATCCCAGGACCTCGGGATCACGACCTGATCCAAAGGCAGATGCTTAACAGACTGAGGAACCCAGGTGCCCCTAATCTGTAATTTATGTGTTGGAGAATTTTGGTGATGACAAAAGAAAAGCTATGCTAGATCACAGTTATAAAATAACAATGTGGTATGGTGAGGAGTTTGGTATTCATGTTGTATATTTTAGAAGGGATGTATATCATAAGCATTATAGGAGAAAAATTAAAATAGAACAGTATGAAATTTCAGGAAGAATGTAAGTTTCAAAAATGTAGGTATGATTCACAATTTCTAATGATTAAGATCAGTGATAAGAATGTAGGTATTTGATAGTTAAGAATTCTTTCATATATTTTGGGATGCCTGGGTAACTCAGTCGGTTACGTGTCTGCCTTTGGCTGAGGTCATGGTCTCAGGGGCCTGGAATGGAGCCCTGCACAGGGCTCTGTGTTCAGCGGGGAGTCTGTGTCTCTCCCTACCCCTCCTCCTCCTCCTCTCTCTCTCTCAAATAAATAATAAAATCTTAAAAAAAAAAAAAAAGATTCTCTCTCCCCTTCTCCCTCTCACCCCAACTCCTATGTACGCATGCATGTTCTCTCTCTCTCTCTAAAAAAAAGGAGGCCGGCACCTGGGTTGCATATTCCACTAAGTGTCTGCCTTTGGCTGAGGTCATGATCCCAGGGTCCTGGGATTGAGTCCCACATGGGGTTTGCTCAGTGGGGAGTCTGCCTCTCCCTCTCCCCCTGCCACTTGTGCTCTCTCTCTCAAGTAAATAAATAAAATCTCTTAAAAGAAAGGAATTATTTAGTAACATTTGAGAAGGCAGCTTCCCAAATTCATGGGAGACAAAGCAAAAAAAAAAAAAAGAAAGAAAGAAAGAAATTATATTTTCTCTTCTGGCCAAGATAGAGAAAAAGGGTCTAGATGTCCAGATTTACCCTTTAAAACAACCAAAAAAAAAAAAAAAAGGAAAATGTACAGCAGTTTGTAAGACACATAAGACATTGGACATTATCAGGCAGTAGAGATCAATCTCTGAGACATGGAAAACAAATGAGGCAAGCACTATGGTCACCCCAGATTACTTTTTTTTTTTTTTAAAGATTTTACTTATGGGAAACCTGGGTGGCTCAGTGGGTTAAGGCCTCTGCCTTCGGCTCAGGTCATGATCCCGGAGTCCTGGGATGGAGCCCCACCTGGGGCTCTCTGCTTTGGAGGGAGCCTGCTTCCCTTCCTTTCTCTCTGCCTGCCTCTCTGCCTACTTCTGATCTCTTTCTCTTTGTCAAAAAAAAAAAATCTTTTTTTAACAGATTTTATTTATATATTTGACAGACAGATAGACAGAGGGAGAGGGCGAAGCAGGCTCCCTGCTGAGCAGCGAGCCTGACACAGGACTCAATCCCAGAACCCTGAGATCATGACCCGAGCCAAAGACCGAGGCTTAACCCACTGAGCCACCCAGGCACCCCTCACCCCAGATTATTTAATGAATTTCTAGGCCATGGTTCAGGGAGGGGGAGCCCAGGCAGAAACCAATGTTCACTTTAAATTTAGGAGGTGAAGCTAAAGATGTTTGAGAACAAAATGGGTAGACTTCTCAAGACTAGAAAGCAGAATTTCATGCAGAGAGAGAACTTCAGAAACTTTAAGACCCCACCCCCATTTCAATTGTTCAACTGATTATTAATCTGCTCATGCTTGCGAGGAAGTTACCTAAGGCCGGGAAATGAATTACCTAAAAGGATTATAAATAACAGTGCCTTGCACTTATCCAAGACCTAGAATAGGGACTGTTCCTGCCAACCAGACTTAAAACCTCAAGATTCACAGGCATTAGCTAGTGTACATGGCAGAGTCTTGCTTCAGTAGTAGGGAATCATTTGCCATAGACTGAGCAATGCTCTGTCTCTATCAAATTTTAAAAAGGACCCAAAAGGATCAGATGATTTCTAAGCAATTTAATAGCATATAGAAACAAGTGTCAAAAATATTTATATCCTTACTGGGCACCTGGGTGGCTCAGTCAGTTAAGCATTCAACTCTTGATTTTGGCTCAGGACATGATCTCAGGGTCATGGAACTGAGCCCCAATATCAGGCTCTGGGCTCAGCATGGAGTCTGCCCGTCTCTCTCCCTCTGCTCTCCCACCCAGTAGTTGTGCTCTCTCTTTCTTTCTCTCTGAAATCTTCAAAAAAATTTATATACTTACAAAACTATCCATTACCTACCCGGGTAATTTCATCATTTCTGGCATCCAATAATAAATAACTAGGGTGCAAGAGAAAGTAACATGCTTCTCATAATTAAGAGATGAACCAATCAATCAAAACCAACTCAGAATTGACACAGGTGTTAAAAATTTTCAGGGGAGACATTAAAACAATTTTAATATCTATATTCCAAATGTTCAAAAAATTAAGTAGAGACATGGAAAAACAAGCTAACCAAACTCCTAGGGAGGAGAATTGCAAAGTATGAGATGAAAATTATATTTTAAGGCATTCAAGACAAATCAGATATTGCAGAAAAAGATTACTATACTTTAAGATTTAGCAAGAGAAATGAACTGAAATACATCACAAAGGATAAAAAACATTTAAAATGAGCATAGCATCAGTGAGCTGTATGAAACTTCAGAGTAATCTAATATGTGGATAATTGGAATCTATGAATAAGAGAAAAGAAGGAAAAAGGGCAGAAAACACATCTGAAGAAATTATGACAATTTTCCCCAAGACTTTTTTAAAAAGATTTTACTTATTTATTTATTTTTTTAAAAGATTTTATTTATTTATTGACAGAGAGAGAGAGAGAGAGAGCGAGCGCACAAGTAGGCAGAGAGACAGGCAGAGAGAGAGGGGAAGCAGGCTCCCTGCTGAGCAGAGAGCCCGATGCAGGACTCGATCCCAGAACCCTGGGATCATGACCTGAGCCGAAGGCAGAGGCTTTAACCCACTGAGCCACACAGGTGCCCGAATTTTCCCCAAGATTTGATGGAAGCTATAAAGACACAAATTCGGGATGTTCAATAAGCCTCAACCACAAAAAACATAAAAAATGATACCATGACACATCATAATCAATTTGCTCAAAAACAACTCTAAAGAGAACATCTTAAAAGCAGTCAAATGGGGAAAAAAGACACATTATGCACAAACAAAAACCAGAGTGACTTTATATCTCTCCTCTAAAACAATGCAAATGAGAAAATAGAATCATCTTTTAAAAAAAGATTTTATTTATTTATTTGAGAGAGAGAGAGAGAGCAAGAGAGCATGAGCAGGGGGAGGGGGACAGTGGGAGAGGGAAAAGCAGACTCCTCACTGAGCAGGGAGCCTGAAGCAGGGCTCAGTCTCAGAACCCTGAGATCATGACCTAAGCCAAAGTCAGATGCTTAACTGACTGAGCCAGCCAAGAGCACCAGAGCCATTAAAAAATAAATAAATAAATAACTATCTAGCTGAATTCCTGACACCTAATGATCTTTTTTTTTTTTTTTTTGCTTTTTAAGATTTTATTTATTTATTTGAGAGAAAGAAAGAGAGCCAGAGAGCACAGCAGGGATCAATTTTTTTAAAAAAAGATTTATTTATTTATTTGGACTGGGGGCAGGGTGAGAGAGAGAATTTCAAGCAGACTCCTGACTGAGTGTGGAGCCCTATGCAGGGCTCAACTGCCCTACCCTGAGACCATGACCTGAGTCAAAATCAAGATCAGATGCTTAATCAACTCAGCCATCTAGGTACCCCTGGAGACAATTTTTTTTTTTTTTAAGTAATGAAAAACAAAAACTACCATCCTGGAATTTTATGCACAGAGAAAAGATCTTTAAAAATATCTTTAAAGAAACCAAGGCAAAATAAGAAAAATTTCAAGCACAGAAGAACATAGAGTAAAGTCTCCTACACGTACAGAAAATGAAGAAGATGGGATACTTCCCAAGTTATTCTATGATGCCAGCATTACCCTGATAACACAGCTAAACAAATCATTAAAGGGAAAGAAACACCAGATACCCCCATAAACAAAGATGCAAATATATGTTTGGAATAGTTTAGGAAACCTAATCCAACAATATATACAATGACCAAGTGGGGTTTATTTCAGGAATTCAAAATATATTTGCCATGCAGAAATCAATGTTATTTATTATTTTAGCAAATTTTACTTTAGAAAGTAAACGTTATATGAATAACTCAACAGGTGCATCTGACCAACCCATGTATTTGAAATAAAGCATTTGTCACAAGGCTTCAGAACACTAGGAATAAAAGGGAACTTAAATTGAAAAAGGGTATGCACAAAACCCCTAAAGCTAGCATCACACTTAATGGTATCCCCTCCAATATCAGAAATAACACAAAAATTACTGCTCTTACATTTTTATTCAGCAAAAGTAGGTTCCAGCCAGTGCAATAAGGCCAGGGATAAGAGTTTTTCTGATTGGAAAGAAGAAGTGAAATTGTCTTTATTAAAAGATGGCATGACTATCAATGTAGAAAACTCAACGGACTTTGCAAAAAAAGCTACTAGAATTGATGTTAGTTTATAAAGGTTGCATGATACAAGATCCATACACAAAAATAAATTATATTTATATATACCAACAATGAAAACGCTGACTAAAAATTACAGTACCACTTACAATAGTATCAAAACATAAAATATTAAGGAAAACCTAGAGAAAAAAAAGATGTGGAAGAACTATGTACTGACAACTAAGAAATATTGCTGAGATAAATGAAATAACACATATGTAAATATATGTAAATAGAGAGATATAAATAGAGATATGTAAATATCTCTATTAAATAGAGAGATGTAACTTTTTCATGGTCAGGAAATTCAAAATTGTTAGGATGTTAAAATTGATTTATTTATTCCACCAAATTCTAATCAAAATCCCATTAGGCATTTTTATAGACATTGACAAACTGATTCTAAAATTCCTATAGAAATCAAAGGACCTAGAAGAGTCAAAAGAACTTCATAAAAGAAAGAACATGAAGGACTAATACAGCCTAATTTTAAGATTTATAAAATAAAGAGTAATCAGCACAGTATGGAAATGGTGTACATATATGGAAAGCAATGAAACAGAAAAGTGTCCAGAAAAGTACCCCCCACAGAAATATGGACAATTTATACCCACCAAATTACAAAGGTAACTCAGTGGAGAAAAGCTTCTCATAAAAAAAAAAAAATTCTGGAGCTATAGGATATCCACAGTTTAAAAATAAAAATAAAAAAAAAATAAAAACCTTACAGGGCTCCTGGCTAGCTCAGTCAGAAGAGTGGGAGACTCTTGATTGTGCGGTTGTGAGTTCAAACCCCAAGTTGGGTGTAGAGATTACTTAAATAAATAAAAACTTTTTATAAAATAAATAAAAACTTTGATCCATATCTTGCACCATCTAAAAAATTAAAATTAAATAGAGGACAGATCTAAATGTAAATCCTAAGGTTATAAAACTTAGCACAGTGGACAGCACCTTTATGACCCTTCCACAGGGAAAGGTTTCTTAGATACAACACAAAAAGAGCAATCCATTAAAAAATAAACTGATAAATTGAACTTTATCAAATGTGAAAACTCTGCTGTTAAGACAATGAAAACAAAAGCCATAGATGGAGACAAAAGATTGAGAGAAAAATGTACAAATCATATATTTGATAAAGGACTTAACATTCAGAATGCACAAAGAACTCAAAACCCAATGATTTTATGCAATACAATTTTATTTTATTTTAAAGATTTTGTCTACTTATTTGAGAGAGGGTGAGAGAGAGCAAGTGTACAGAGGGAGAGGGGATGGAGGACGCAGACTCCCCACTGAGCAGGGAGCCCAACCTGCGGCTCCATCCGAGGATTCCGAGATCACAACCTTAGCAGAAGGCAGATGCCTAACTGACTGAGCCACCCCTGTGCCCCAAGACAATACAATTTTAAAATGTGTAAAAGTTTGAACAGATACTCACCACAGAAGAGATAAATGGCAAATAAGCACATGAACAGAGTGTCATTAGGAAAACTCTGATTAAAAGCACAGTGAGATACCACTACACACCTATCAGAACAGCCAAAATTAAAATGACTAACTATACCAAGTGTTGGGGAGTATGTTGAGGCAGTACAATACTCATACACTACTAAAAGAAATATTACATAGTCCAACCACTTTCAGAAAGTTTGGTGGTTTCCTAAAATGTTAAGCAAACACCTATCATATGCTTCTGCTATTCCTCTCTCCGCTAAAATTTAACCAGAAGAAATGAAAGTACATATGTATACAAAGACATGAACACGAATATTTGTGGAAGCTTTATTTGTAATAGCTTCAAATTGGAATCAACCCAAAATGTCTGTTAAAAGACGAATGGATAAGTAAGTTGTGGGGTATGTCCATACAATGGAATAGTATCCCACAATAAAAAGGAATGAACCTTCCCTGCCCATTCCAGGAGAAAATGGGCTGCATAGAGCACCTGTATTGGCCCACCTCTGGGAAGAATCTGGCTGCGCCTGGCTACGTGGTCTCCTAGCAACCGAAAAACAAACTGCTGAAGCTGGTGGTCGCCCAGGGACCAGAGCTGCCATGGCGGACAAGAAGTGGCTGTTAGGGCCTGGGCCACTGGAACCAATGCCCCTGGGCATGCACTGCAAGCCCTGGTACAAAGACAGGTTACCCTCCAAGTATTTCCCAAAGCACAAGAACAAGCTTCTGAAGTTCCCCACCTCCCTGGACAGCCGGCAGTGGGTATTTGTGAAAGAGGGGCTGGACGACTTTAGGAGGGGATGTCCACCGTGTGACGACCTGATCACTCACGGCCCTAAAGAAGGCTTTCTTCCCATGATTGTTCACAGAGTTCCCAAACCTGCCCCCACAAAGAAAAAGCTGACGAAGGAAACAGACCTGTTGTCCACACTGTCGCCAGCCCAGCTAGCACGGAAGGCATTCGTAGAGGACATCGAAGCCCTTCTGACAGAGCATCCCTTGGCTCTCTACCCAAATCTGGAGAAAGATCTACCTTCAGACCTCTTATTAAAGGTGCTGGAAGTGCTCGATCCTGACAAGAGGCTGAACGACACATGGGCCTATTGTCAGAACAGGGAGAAAAGAAGGAAGTCCCCCACAAAGCTTAGTAAGAAACTTCCTGCCAAACTCAATCTGGAACTTCCCAAGAAGACTCCTGGGTCACATCCAGACAAGTTGCCTCATGAAGAAAGGAAGTCAAGCATAAATGAAGATTTGCTCAAAATTCCTCCCCTGCATAGAAAAATACCAAAAGGAGTCCGTAAATTCTGCAAATGGGTTGCTACTTTTGGAGACTTGGGCATTGATGAAGAGTTCATCATGAAACAGTTTGACATTGTCTATGAATGCAAACCAACCTACGACAGGAGCCACACAAAGAAAGTAAACCATGTTCCTTTGGACCTAAAGTACAGAAAGGGGCGAGATAAAATGGATGATATAAAATTCTCCATATACTGGGAAAACTGGGAGAGGAAACTCCAAAAACCAGAGAATCCTTATAAACCCAACTGGGTGAAGGTGAGGTACGGAGCATGGTACCTGAAGCCCAAGTTGTGGAAAAAGCTAATAGATGATGAACCTTTGATTGATCCCAAGGTTTTACATGAAGCTCCAGATGGAAGATATGGAAAGAATTTTCCTGGACAGGATATTCTTGAAGAACTTTATGGAACAATTGCTTTTAAAGATTTCATTCTAAGCAAGGGCTACAGGATGCCAGGCCTCCTTGAGAAGTTGTTTATCAGGAAGGGATGGAAATATGATTCTGTTAGGACTCCCATACATCAAGTAATAAAAATAAACACAAATGTAGAAGAAGATACACATGAAGATGTTTAAACAGTTTTCTATTACTTATTTGATCTCTCATTGTAACATCAAGTAGACTTCATGATGAGTATCCCACTGTGTATGTGCAACTTTGATTCCACAACATCTGTCAATTTAATACCTAATGCTTATAAACATTCCTCAGTGACTTTCTGCTTGGGCTCATTAATGTTTTATTAACTATGAAATCAATAGTCATATATACTTTTCTTAAAATTTTATAGCATGGTGAATAGTAGATGATCACATCAATTATTTATAAAAATAAAACTATAAATAGAAGAATTACTTAAAAATAATCTAGTTATGTCAGCTACAATAGGAAAGGAATCTCAAATGTGCCAAGCAAAAGAGCTTGCATAGTTCCATTTACTTTAAAACTGTAATGAAATAATTATGACAATTATTTTGTTAAGCAAAACTTAAAATTCATAGCCAAAATAATCTTAGCCTCATTTAATAATAAAATTGTTATCTCTGCTGTCAGGATTGCATGAAGCTCCAAAACCAGATTGAAACCTACTCATCAAAATTAGAGGTGAAATTTTAGTTACACTGTTTTCTCATACCTCCCAAATGAATATATTTAAGAAATTTCAACATACTCATAAAAATTTACCATGAGTGCTTCCGTATCATATAACACAGGTGCAGAATAGCAGGGAGCTTCAGGCCCATGGCAAATCTAGTGTACACAGTAGATATGTGTGAACAAAACTGCATAGCAACATCAAATATCCTCACACATTCAAGTGAAATTCATCTTTGCATTTTATGAACAGTAATGTAAAATTTGCTCAAATTTAAAGTAATCAAGAAACTTTTTTATATTTCTAAAATAACAGGTAAAGCTGTATGGGACAAGGAAATCTGTATCTAGAAAGATCTGTAGCACAGATCTAAAGCACACTTCTATTTCTAGTAATGAAGGAATCCAACTGTATGTGGAAGAATATGTATATATTTCATCCTTGTAAGAAGGGAACACAAGCCCTCAGGTTGTATCATCCGCTAATATCCTTACCACAATCAACTATCCCCTTTCATTTCCTCTTTTTCATTAAGGTTTCTTTTCTTTTTTCTTTTTTTTTTTTTATTTGACAGAGATCACAAGTGGGCAGAGAAGCAGGCAGAGAGAGAGAGGAGGAAGCAGGCTCCCTGCTGAGCAGAGAGCCCCATGTGGGGCTCGATCCCAAGACCCTGGGATCATGACCTGAGCCGAAGGCAGAGGCTTCAACCTACTGAGCCACCCAGGTGCCCCTTCATTAAGGTTTCTTAATATCTAAATTACTGTTGCTCTCTGTGACTATTCTTTTTTTCTTTTTAAAGATTTTATTTATTTATTTGACAGACAGAGATCACAAGTAGGCAGAGAGGCAGGAAGAAAGGGAAGCAGGCTCCCCGCTGAGCAGAGAGCCCGACGTGGGGCTCGATCCCAGGACCCTGGGATCATGACCTGAGCCGAAGGCAGAGGCTTTAACCCACTGAGCTACCCAGGTGCCTCAGCTCTTTTTTTTATAGAAAAGAAAATTACTTTCTTTACTTGGGTACAAATATACATACGCATGCTTATACATTAGCTTCAAACATAGGTGTGAGCTCAGCCCTTATGATGTTTAAGTAACAGTAAGACATATATGCTCCTGAATCCTAGAGATTACAGATGTGTGTATTTTTTTAATCGAGGCATAACTTACACACAATACTATACTAGTTTTAGGCATACAATATACTGACTTGACATTTGTCTATGTTGCAAAATGGTCATGATAGTAAGTCTAGTTATCATCAGTTACTTGGCAAAGGTAATATTATTGACCATATACCCCATGATGTACATTACATTTCTATGACTTATTTTATACCTAGAAATTGGTACTTCTTTTTTTTTTTTAAGATTATCTATTTATTTATTTGACCAAGAGAGATCACAAGTAGGCAGAGAAGCAGAGAGAGAGGGGGAAGCAGTCTCCCTGCCAAGCAGAGAGCCTGATTTGGGGCTCAATCCCAGGACCCTGAGATCATGACCCAAGCTGAAGGCAGAGGCTTAACCCACTGTGCCACCCAGGCGCCCCTAGAAGTTGGTACTTCTTAATGTCCTTCACCCATTTCACATCTTCCCCCCAAACCCCATTACTTCTGGCAATCACTACTCTGTTCTGCATATCTATGACTCTGAGTTTTATTTTGTTTATTTCTTTGTTTTGTTTTTTAGATTCCACATGTAAGTAAAATCATGTAGTATCTGTCTTTTTCTGTCTGACTTATTTCACTTAGCATAATACACTCAAGTTCTACCCATGTTGTAAATGGCAAGATATCATTTTTTTTTTTATGGCTGAGCAGTATTTCATTGTACATATATACTGCATCTTCTTTACCCATTCATCCATTGATGGGCATTTAGGTTGTTTCCATATCTTAGCTCTTGTAAATAATGCTGCAATGAACATAAAGGTGCATATACCTTTTCAAGTAGGGTTTCATTTCCTTGAGATAGATGCCTGATATCCAGTAGGAGAAATGCTGGATCATATGGTAACTCTATTTTTAATTTTTTGAGGAACCATCCCACTGTTCTCTATAGAGGTTGCACAAAATTACATTTCCATCAACAGTGTATGAAGGTTCCCTTTTCTCCACATCCTTGCTAACACTTGCTATTTCTTGTATTTTCGATAACAGTCATTCCGAAAAGAATCAGGTGACATCTTATTGTGGTATTGATTTGCAATTCCTGAAGATTAGTGATGTTGAGTATATTTTCATGTGTCTGCTGGCCATTTCGATGTCTTCTCTGGATTAATATCTATTCAGATCCTTTGCCTATTTTTATCTAGATTTTTTTTTTTTTGCCATTGAGTTGTATGAGTTCCTTATACATATTGAATATTAACCCCTTATCAGATACGTGATTTGCAAATAACTTCTCCCATTCAATAGGTTTTCTTCACTGCACAAAAGCTTTTTAGTTCAATGTAGTCCCATTTGTTTATTTTGGCTTTTGTCTCTCTTGTCTTTGGAGTCAGATACACCTTCCACCGCCAATAAATGTTACCAAGACTGATGTCAAGGAGCTTCCCAACTATGTTTTCTTTCAAAACTTTTGTGGTCTCAGGGCTTAGGTCTTAATTTCAAGTTTTGAGTTGATTTTTATATATAAGAAAGTTGTTGTTTCATTTTTTTGGATGTAGCTGTCTAGTTTTCCCAACACTATTTGTTGAAGAAACCGTTTTTCCCCATTGTATATTGTTGCCTCTTTGTTATAAATTAATTGATCATAAATGTGTGAGTTTAGTTCTGGGCTCTGTATTCTGTTCCATTGATTTGCATGTGTGTTTTTTGTGCCAGCACTGTATTGTTTTGATTACTATAGCTCTGTAGTATAGTTTGAAATCCAGGCTTGTGATACCTCCAACTTTGTTCTTCTTTCTCAAGATGGTTTTGGCTATTTAGGGTATTTTGAGTTCCATGTGGATTTTAGAATAATTTTCTAGCTCTGTGAAAAGTGTCCTTGGAATACTGATAGGGTTTGCACTGAATATGCAGATTGCTTTGGGTAGTATGAGTATTTTAATAGCATTAATTCTTCTACTCCCTGGGTATGGAATATATTTCCATTTATTTATGTCTTCTTCAATTTCTTTCATCAATATCTTATAGTTTCCATTACACAGGTATTTTCCCTCCTTGGTTAAATTTATACCTAGGTATTTTATTCTTTTTGATGCAATTATAAATGGGACTGTTGTCTTGATTTCTCTTTCTATCTTTTCTGATCGTTTGTTATTAGTGTATATAGAAATGCAGACTTCATATTGTATCTTGCAACTTTACTGAATTCATTTATTCTAACAATTTTTTGTGGAGTATTTATGGTTTAATATATGTGTGTGTGTATATATATATATATAGAGAGAGAGAGAGATCTCCTCTCTCTCATTTTTTGTGGAGTATTTACGGTTTAATATATATATATATATAGAGAGAGAGAGAGAGAGAACCATGTCATCTGCAAATAGTAATAGTTTTACTTCTTTCTTTTCAAGTTGTATGATTTTTATTTCTTTTTCTTGCCTAATTGCTGCACCTCACTGTCAAAGTCTGTATTGAGGTAGGGTCACTGCCCATGCTCTGAGGTCTGAAAGGCCATTGGCTGGGCTTCACAATCAAGTGGGTCTGACAGCTGGTCTCCATGGCCAGGTGGGATCACTGGCTAAGCTCTGCAAGTGCCTCTGATCAAGTAGGGTCACTGGCTGTGTGACCTTATTGGGTGGTCCGAGGCTTAGACTCTTATTTTAGATAGGGCCGTGCACTAGGATTTGTGATTGGGCAGGCCACAGGCTGTGCTCCAGTGTTGGACAGTTTTTGCTGAATGGGTTCCCTGCCTGGCCAAGGCTGCAGGGTCTGCTCAGCTACTGAACAGGGCTGTATGCCAGGCTCTGCAGCCAGGACGCTATACAGGGTAGGTTCCAAGACTTCACAGAGTCACTGATAGGGTTTCTTAGTTGGGCAAGCTCAGAGGCTATGCTTTGCAGCTGGATGGGGCTCCTGGCCTGCCACCCTGACTGGGTAGGGCCATAGGATGGGCTCTATGGCTGAGGGAGAATGCTGGCCAGGGAACCAATCCAGGAAGAACTGCTGACATGCTTCCTGGCCAGGGAAGACTACTGTCTTCACTCCACAGGTAGGCAGAACTGCTGGCTATGTTCTGATCAGGTACCACTGCAATCAGGCACAGAGTCCACCAAGATCCATGTGCTGGTTGCTGTGAGCCCCTTCCCCTTTATTTCTAGCAGATCCCAGGTGGCCTAGCCTTCCCAATTTTCCTGGTGTTCCCTATAAGACAAAAGTGGACTTCTCACGAAGCTTTCCATAAAGTTGGGAAAACTGGATGTTCATATTGGGTCCTTTTTTCCACACTGAAGAACCATCTTGGTGGGATTGTGCTGGCATGTGGGTGGGGCTCTGTGGTCAAAGCGAAACTGCTCTTCCTACACTTTTAATAAGGTTTTCTCAGTTTTAGTGGTTCAAGGGCTAGGGTACTTCAGCAGCTTTGGTTTTCTTTCTTAACAATCCCCTGGCAATTCAGGGTTTTTTCCGGTTCCATACAAATTTTAGAATTGTTTGTTCCAGCTCTGTGAAAAATGTCAATGGTATTGTGATAGGGTTTGCACTCAAAGTGTAGATTGCTCTGGGTAGCACAGACATTTTAACAGTATTTCTTCTTCCAATCCATAAGCATGGAATGTTTTTCCATTTCTTTGTGTCTTCCTCAATTTCTTTCACAAGTGTTCTGTAGTTTCTAGAGTACAAATCCTTTACCTCTTTGATTAGATTTATTCCTAGGTATCTTATAGTTTTTGGTGCTACTGTAAATGGAATCAATTCCTTAATTTCTCTTTCTTCAGTCACATTGTTAGTGTATAGAAAAGCAACTGATTTCTGTGCATTGATTTTGGATCCTGCCTTGTTGGTGAGTTGCTATATGAGTTCTAGTAATTTGGGAGTGGAGTCCTTTGGGTTTTCCACTTAAAGTATCATGTCACCTGCAAAGAAAGGGAGTTTGAGTTCTTCTTTGGCAATTTGAATGCCTTTTATTTCTTTTTGTTTTCTGATTGCTCAGGCTAGGACTTCTACTACTGTGTTGAATGAAAGTGGTGAGAATGGGCAGCCCTGTCATGTTTCTGACCTTAAGGGAAAAGCTATCAGTTTTTCCCCATTGAGAATGATGTTCATTGCGGGTTTTTCCATAGATGGCTTTTATGATACTGAGTTATATTCCCTTTATCCCTAAACTTTGAAAAGTTTTAATCAGGAAAGGATACTATATTTTGTCAAATGCTTTTTCGGCAACAATTGAGAGGATCATACGGTTCTTGTCTCTTCTTTTGTTAATGTGATCTATCACGTTGATTGATTTGCAAATGTTGAACCACCTTTACATCCCAGGAATAAATCCCACCTGGTCACAGTTAATAATCCTGTTAAGGTACTGTTGGATCCTACTGGCTAGGATCTTGTTGAGTATTTTGGCACCCATGTTCATCAGGGATATTGGTCTATAATTCTCCTTTTTGGGGTGGTCTTTGTCTGGTTTTGGGATCAAGGTAATGCTGGCCTCATAGAATGAGTTTGGAAGTTTTCCTTCCATTCCTATTTTTTGCAATAGCTTCAGTAGAATAGGTATTATTTCTTCTTTAAATGTTTGGTAGAATTCCCTTGGGAAGCCATCTGGCTTTGGACTCTTGTTTTTTTGGGAGGTTTTTGATTACTGCTTCAATTTCTTTGCTGGTTATTGGTCTGTTCAGATTATCTGCTTCTTCCTGTTTCAGTCTTGGTAGTGTATAAGTTTCTAGGAATGCATCCTTTTCCCCCCAGATTGCCTAGTTTGTTGGCATATAGCTGCTGGTAATAAGTTCTAATAATTGTCTCTATTTCCTTGGTATTAGTTGTGATTTCTCCCCTTTCATTCACTACATTAATAATTTGGGTCCTTTCTCTTCTTTTGGATAAGTTTGGCCAGAGGTTTATCGATATTATTAATTCTTTCAAAGAACCAGCTTATAGTTTTGTTGATCTGTTCTACTGTTCTTCTAGTTTCTATTTCATTGATTTCTGTTCTAATCTTTATTATTTCTTTTCTCCTGCTTGGTTTAGGCTTTATTTGTTGTTCTTTCTCCAGGTCCTTTAGGTGTAAGGTTAGTTTGTGCATTTTGCATTTTTCTAAATTTTTGAGAGAGGTTTGAATGGCTGTATATTTCCGTTTAAGGACCACCTTTGCAGTATCCCATAGGTTTTGAACCAACATGTTTTCATTTTCATTGGTTTGCATGGATTGTTTAAGTTCTTCTTTAATTTCCTGTTTGACCCCTTCATTCTTTAGCAGGACGCTCTTTAACTTCCTAGTGTTTGAGTTCCTTTCAAGTTTTTTCTTGTGGTTTGAGTTCCAGTTTCAGAGCGTTGTAATATGCAGTGAATAATCTAAATCTTTTGGGATTGGTTGATATCTGATTTGTGACCCAGTATGTGATCTATTCTGAAGAAAGTTCCATGTGCACTTGCCTTGTTTTAGGATGGAATATGCTGTATATAGCTACAAAGTCCATCTTGTCCAATGTGTCATTCAAAGCTCTTGCTTTTCGATCTTTTGCTTAGATGATCTGTCCATTGCTGTGAGTGGAGCATTGAAGTTTCCTACTATTAATTATTATTATCAACATGTTTATTTTGGTTATTTATTTTTTAAAGGTTTTACTATTTATTTATTTGACACACAGAGAGAGATCGCAAGTAGGTAGAGAGGCAGGCAGTGGGGGGGCGGGGAGCAGGATCCCTGCTGAGCAGAGAGCCCAATGCAGGGCTTGATCCCATGACCCTGGGACCATGACCTGAGCCGAAGGCAGAAGCTTAACCCACTGAGCCACCCAGGCACCCCTATTAGTTGGTTTATGTACTTGGCTGCTCCTATGTTGGAGGCATAGATATTTATAATTAGATTTTCTTGTTGGATAGACCCTTTACGTATGATACAGTGTCTCTCTACGTCTTTTACTATAGTCTTTGGTTTACATCGAATTTGTCTTGTATAAGGATTGCTACCTCAGCTTTCTTTTGAGGTCTGTTGGCCTGGTAAATGGTTCTCCATCTCCTCATTTTCAATCTGGAGGTGTCTTTAGGTTCAAAATGAGTCTCTTGTAGACAGTATATGGATGGGTCCTGCTTTTTTTACCCAATCTGAAACCCTATGTCTTTTGATGGGAGCATTCAGCCTGTTTGAATTGGGAGTAACTACTGAAAGATATGAATTTAGTGCCATTGTATTATATTTAAAGTCCCTGTTTCTGTAGATTGTCTCTGCTAATTTCTGACAGAATTCTCCTTAGTACTTCTTGCAGGGCTGGCTTGGTGGTCACATATTCTTGCAGTTTCTGCCTGTCTTGGAAGCTCTTTATCTCTCTTTCCATTCTGAATGATAATCTTGCTGGATAAAGTATTCTTGGCTGCTTGTTATGCTCATTTAGTACCCTGAACATGTCTTGACAGCCCTTTCTGTCCTGCCAGTTCTCTGTGGATAGATCTGATGTCATGGTGCTGTCCCTCCCTCCATGTGTAAGGAACCTCCTCTCCCTAGCTATTCAGGATAGTTTTTTTGGCTGTAAGATTTGCAGGCTTCACTATTATATTATATTCACTTCGCTATATATATTCACTTCACTATTATATGTCGGGATGTTGATCTATTATGATTTTAGGAGAGGTCCTCTCTGCCTCTTGGACATGACTGCTTGTTTCCTTCCCCAGATTAGGGAATTTCTCAGCTTTGATTTGCTTAAATATACCTTTTAGTCCTCTCTCTCTCTCTCCATCCATTGGAGATCACAATAATTCTCACATTGAAATGTTTCATGGCATCATTAACCTAAGTCTATTTTCATGGGCTACTAGCTGTCTCTCTCTGTTTTCCTCAAATTCCATCCCTTCTATTAGCTTATCTTCTAGATCACTGATTCTCTCTTCTGCATCATTTACCCTGGCTGTTAGAGTACCCAGTTTAGACTGCATCTCATTCATAGCATTTTTAAGTTCAGCCTGATTAGATCTCATTTCTACCATTGTCACTAATGCTTTTTTCAAGTCTAGCTGTTGACTTTATGATTGCTAGCCTGAATTCTATCTCTGACATCTTACTTATATCCCTATCCATTAGTTCTGTGGTAGAGGACACTGTCTCGGGTTCTTTTCTTTGTTGAGAGTTCCTCCTCCTAGACGTTCTGTCAAGGGATGGCTGAGAGAATGAACAAAGTCCAAAATATCAACCATGACCCAAGCTAAATGGACCCTAAAAAAAAATCTGAAATGGTCAAAAGCGACCACAGATACACAAAGCCCAGATGTCCAAAACAATTAAAAAAAAAAAAAAAGGAGAGGGAGAGAGAGATTTTAATCTCTCAGGCGGACAAAGTAGGGTGATCTACCTGTTCCTGATTGACTTTTGGTCCGTGTGTTAGAAGACACTATATCCCAAAATTGCAAAGAAATCAGGACTTATATATGTATCAAGATAAAACTGAATAGAATGAAAAACGGACGAGTATGGGGCATAAATCTATAAAATGTAGATGTGAAAAAAAAGTTAAAAAGCGAGTTAAAAACATAAGTCAGGACATAAGAATCTATTTGAAATGGGAACAGGGTAAAAAAAAAAAGAAGAAGAAAAGAATAAAAAAAGAAATGTAAAATTTGAGCCTCCCAGGGGAGTTTCAGGGACCCACAATTTTCTCTGTGCTTTGTGACTTTGCAATTGCAAGTGGCCGTGGGCTGGCACATGCACCCTCTTCCACAGCTTCCAGGTCATGGCTGGGTGCTGCCCCAGTGTCCTTTTGTGGGCGACACCACCCTGAGAGCTGTTGCCCTGTAATGGTGGGAGCTGTTTTATATCTCCCCTGGGATGTTAAACAGCCCACACTTTCTAGTCCTTTTGAGGGGGGTCAGGCAGGGGGTGGTCTCCCTACCAGCCCAGCTTCTGGCTTATCGTGACTGGAGCTGAGAGTCCCTTCTGGGCTCGCTGACCATAACCAGTCTCCCCACTCCACTGCTTGGGCACTCTATCAGTTCAGGCTCCCCCAAACTTCCTGAATGTTGTGGATTCCTGAAACCACAATGATCCACCTAGAATTCTGCCCTATTTATCCCCTGTGCCCTTTTCAGAAAGGGATGTCTCTCACTGGAGTGGATTTATAAAGGTCCCGATTTTTTGCTCTGGTGTTTTATCACTTTTTGGTGGCTGGATTATGGAGGCTCACTCCCCCCTCCATTTCTCTTCCAATATTTCCCCTGAAGATTCAAGGTTTTATACCTGCTACCTTGCAAAAAATAGTCATTTTTCTGCTTGTAGAGCTCCAGATAAATCTTCTTATATCTCAGGTTGAATTCGTGTTTGTTTTTAATGGTTTGATAGATGTCCAGCTAAATTCGAGGGACCAGATGAAACAAGGTCCCCTACTCTGACACCATCTTGCCCCCCTCAAGGTCTAGATTTTAGCTAACACTGACATTAACTATCAAAGCCTAACATGTACATACAAATGTATACATTCAGGGGCGCCTGGGTGGCACAGTGGGTTAAAGCCTCTGCCTTCGGCTCGGGTCATGATCCCAGGGTCCTGGGATCGAGCGCCGCATCAGGCTCTCTGCTCAGCAGGGAGCCTGCTTCCTCTTCTCTCTCTCTCTCTGCCTGCCTCTCTGTCAACAGATGTCTATCTGTCAAATAAATAAATAAAATCTTTAAAAAAAAACCCCACAAATGTATGCATTCAACATACACATATACATAATCGTTTTCTAAGATGTTATTTAACCATCACAAAATACAAATGGAAGTATTGTTTTATAAAACTGTTTCTAATACTATATTATTATGTGTTTTCTCTTGCTTATCTGACCCAACAGCACTCCTTTGCAAGAAGATAGATATGCTCTACATCACTCAGCTATGAAACAGTTTTATAAAACCAAGTGTCCCATACAGAGACTTACTCCAATGGACTGGTTTAATTTAGAATGTAATCTAACCAAATATATTTAACAGGATGGCTATAAGAATCACCAGCATGGTTTATAAAACTGTCTCTGGGAGAAAGAAAGTGGCTTTTTGGTTCTACAAAGAATCTTCTTATTCCTATTTCCATTTCCCCATCCTACCTTTGTAGCAACTGAATAAACTGAGTGTTTTTTTCATCTTGTAGCTGTAATCTCTGAAGACAAAATGATTAACTGAAATACTCTGATGTAATCAATGTATTTTGCAATTTGTAATGATACAGGAATTGATTTTCATTATTTGGAGAATTGCGTATCTTGATAAATTTATAAAGTATTTTTTTTCTAAAAATTAGGGATTATTAATGTGAAAAAGAAAAAAGAATTAAGGGGACGGGGCCACATTGGGAAAACTGCATTTATCTTCAGCATAATTGAGGAATACTTTTGATTAAGGACCAAAGTAATGATTTAGGAGGGAATAAAAGCATTGATAATTGACAGAGACACGGTAAAATAGGGAAGGAAGCATTGTCAATACATTATTTTAAACATGGAACTGATATTTCCAGTTATCATTAATGTTTTTAGTCTTTGGTAGTTCATTAGGATCTAAGGAATGCTAAGGAATGTATAAATAGCAGCAGGTAAGAGAAAATAATATTCCCTGCCACCAGATGCTGCTCTCAGCCCCACTTTCCCCTTCTACTCCAGGCCAGGGACTTTACCACACATGCAGTCAAAGTGTTACCCCTAAGGATAGATTTCTCCCCCTCAATTTCCAGTTTTAACAGACTCATCCCTTTCAAGAGGGCTGCCTTCGGGCTCAGCTTCCTTCCCAAATCCACCAGTTACTCTACAGCACATCTTTAGTTCATGTCCTGTAAAGGAATGTTAGGTTTTGTCTTTGTACTCAACCCCTCTTCCAACACACACACAAACAGATGCACACATGTGCTGTATAAATTCATATCACTTTCAATAGTTTTGAATAATCAGCACTTTTCTGGCAGAACGAAATCAGGGGGTAACATTACTGGTAGAAAATGAAGTCAGACAGCTGACAGCATTTAGTTGATCATTAATGAGCCTTTCCTCATGGGTTGTTTGTCATGTAAGAAATCATAATTTAAGAGTACCACCTGCATTAGCAAAAGCAAAATGTTGATATTTTCTAGCTAAGGAATATATCCCAGTCCACTAATGCACTTTATAATAAATGAGATTTAAGATCATTTCTGCAGAAAGCTACTAAATATCATATATTTCCTAGAAATTCGAAACTCTCTAAATGGGTTTAACTGACCTTAAATACTCAGAGGTATATTTGGAAAGTGTCAAGAGATTTAAAGAAAATAAGTAAAAATGATATTGTTTATTTTTCATGTCTGAGCAAGAACTGAAGAATGAAAATCCCAGAGTGAAGGTGATAAATAAGAATAATACAGAAGAAACACTTTACAGAACCATTATTTTGGAAATTGCGTCTTTCACTGAGTTTTAACATTGGCTGGTTGAGGTCATTATCATATTTTTATAAAAGCGGAAATAAGCAAATAAGCCATTGAGAATATAGAACAAGTTTAGAAAATTAGAAAGTGAGAGCACATTACTTGTATCAAATCATGAAGAATAATGATGACATTAAATATGTTTATTCTATAAACATACTCTGTTAATGATATAGTAAGGTATGGAATGATAGGGAAAATTTCTTAAGGTTTATGTTTTTTTCCCAAGTTGTTTGGAAAAACTTACACTTGATTTAGTGAAACAAAATATCTATAGTTTCACTCAAGACATCATGGATCTTTAGGTTAACTAACATAATTCCATCAAATACATTTTCCCTAAACATAATCATTCTGTAGGGAAAAGTATGACCAATTTCTATAGCAATTCTGTGGCAATTTCTATGTCCATGACAACAGAAGTAAAGATTTCCAGTATTACTGAATACATATAAATGTTTCAAAATGAATATATTAATACATATACTATTGGCTATTAATTCATTAGTGACTAATTTTATATGGGTCATATGTACATTTTGTCAGTGAAAAAGTGAACAGAAACAGATATTTGAGCCATGAGATTAAATAAAGTCAATATCAGCTGCACATAGATCAATGGAACAGAATAGAGATTCCAGAAATAGACTTTCAACTCTACGGTCAACTAATCTTCGGCAAAGCAGGAAATAATGTACAATAGAAAAAGTCTCTTCAACAAATGGTGTTGGACAGCCACATTCAGGAGAATGAAACCAGACCACTTTCTTACATCATACACAAAGATAAACTCAAAATGGATGAAAGACCTCAATGTGAGGCAGGAATCCATCAAAATCCTCAAGGAGAACGCTTTCTGTGAACAATTTCTGTGACCTCAGCCATAGCAACTTCTTGCTAGGCAGGTCTTCAAAAGTAAGGGAAATAAAGGCAAAAATGAACTATTCTGACTTCATCAAGATAAAAAGCTTTTGCATAGCAAAGGAAACAGTTGACAAAATCAAAAGATAACCTACTGAATGGAAGAAGATATTTGCCAATGTCTTATGAGATGAAGAGCTAGGATCCAAAAATCTATAAAGAACTTATCAAACTCAATACCCCAAAAATAAACAATCCAGTTAGGAAATGCACAGAAGGCATGAACAGACATTTCTCCAATGAAGGCATACAAATGGCCAACAGACACATGAAAAAATGTGTCATCACTTGGCATCAGGGAAATACAAATCAAAACCACAATGAGATACCACCTCACACTGGTCAGAATGGCTAAAAGCAATAAGTTGGGAAACAACAGATGATGGCAAGGATGTAGAGAAAGGGAAACCCTCTTACACTGCTGGTGGGAATGCAAGCTGTACAACTACTCTGGATAACAGTATGGAGGTTCCTCAAAAAGTTAAAAATAGAACTACCCTATGATCCAGCAAGTGCACTACTGGGTATCTACCCCAAGAATATAACCACAGTCATCCAAAGAGGCACCTATACCCCAATGTTTATAGCAGCAATGTCTACAATAGACAAAATTTGGAAAGAGCCCAGATGTCCATCGATAGATGAATGAATAAAAAAGAAGTATACACACACACACAATGGAGTGTTACTCAGCCATCAAAAAGAATGAAATCTTGCCATTTGCAATGATGTAGATGAAGCTAGTTGGTATTATGTTGAGTGAATAAGCCAACCAGAGAAACAAAATTATCATATAATTTCACCCATATGTGGAATTTAAGAAACAAAACAGAGGATCATAGGGAAAGGAGTGGGGAATAAAAGAAGACAAAATCAGTGAGGGAGACAAACCATGAGACGCTGAACTCTAAGGAACATATTGAGGGTTGCTGGAGGGATGGTGGGTGGGGGTATGGGATAACTGGGTGTCGTGCATTAAGCAGGGCACTCGATGTAATGAACACTTGGTGTTATATGCAAACTCTACCTCTGAAACTAGTAATACACTATATGCTAATTGAATTTAAAAAAGTCAATGTCTGCTGCAATTATTCAACATTTTGCACAAAGCTGGACATACATTAAGTCCTAAATACTTATTGATTAGATATATGGTGTGTTCATGCTGTTCTAACTCAGTGTTTTCTAGCTGTGTTTGAGAATTCCATGGATATGTTCCTGTGTTTATATCTAAATTAGAAATTACTAGAAGTATTTTCAAGACCATCTTGATTTCTTTAAAGCTCAAAACAGTCATACAAACTCGGTGACCACATTTACATGTGTGCTCTGAATCATGTTGTGTGTGACTGCTGCTGGATTGTTACGTCCTAGTGTAAAAAAGACAACTGTCCCACGTCTATCCTTATAGTCACACCAACTTATTTTACCAGCCACAAAGACTAAAATTTCCTTTTAAAGCAATGACTAGGAAATAAAAAGTAGTTTAACAGAATGAAACTTCAGTACCTGCAGTTATTGAAGTTATTGAGACTTTTAATGGTACTTCATAAAATCAATAAACTGTACCAAAATAAAGTATCACATTACTCTTTACAAGTTAATAAAAATTAACATAGAAAGACATATTTAAATGATGGCTTCCACTATCTGAAAGCCAAATTATATTACAAAATATATGAACCAATGTTGTCAGTCATTTCAGTAAAGAAGCATGGTCAAGAACTAAGATGGTCCACGAATATGAGGGTATATAGGCATCGTACTCAAAGGGGAATTTGAACCTCAGTAAATGGAAAATAGACTGTAGATCTATTCTCAGTGATACATGATATTGTTTAAGAGAAAAAAGTATAATCTGAAGCATAATTGGAGTTTCTTAATTTTAATTTTATCATTTCATAGTTTTATTTGCATATATTTATAAATTGTTAGTTTTACAGTTACAAAAGCATATCTTTAAGCATTTTTTATACTTAGTTTTATGTTTATGCATACTAAAGTAAAAGTATAAGAATAATTTGTCATCATTGGGTGTCTTTCAATTTTTTCCTTCTAAAGGAAACATATTTTAAACACATATTTAACATCTATTCCCACTCACTGTTTTAATTTGGATATAATGAGACTAAAGCCTTTAAAGCTTATTCAATCTTTTAATTAATGCTGTTTAGTCCCTACTATGTGAAATTTAGCATTATAAAAGTTAATCTTTGTCCTAAGGGAACTTATGGTCTAACCAAGCTCTCCAAACCACTTAGAGAAGAATCCAGTTCAGACACTCTCTGCTATTTACAAGATGTGTACTTGAGCACGTTAACATACTCTCTAATTCACAATTTCTTTACCTGTAAAATATAGGTGAGAATAATAAAAATTAACTCAGTATATCTGTAATAAGATAATGTAAAGTGAATAGTCCAGGAACAGATAATATTGATTTTGGACTGATACATCACTTTTCCCTACCTCTCATGAAATTGTTTGTTTATACATATGCTTGTACACACACACATACATATGAAGACCCACATATGCATTTATACACACATATGTATGCATACACACAAATACGTGTGTGTGTGTGTGTGTGTGTGGGTGGGTGGGTGTGTATTTGGAGAGTGAGATAAACCACCAACTGATGCTACCTACGGTCAGTTTCTCTATGAATCCACCATAGAGTCTACTGCATGTACTAATTTTTAAAGAAGAGATTACACAGAACACAGCTGTAAAACAGTGCAAATATGAGTTTATAGAACAAGTTTTTGTATTGGTACCTATAAAAACACCTGGCATAAAAAAGGTGCTCAATAGGGGCGCCTGGGTGGCTCAGTGGGTTAAAGCCTCTGCCTTCGGCTCAGGTCATGATCCCAGGGTCCTGGGATCGAGCCCCACATGGGGTTCTCTGCTCAGCAGGGAGACTGCTTCCCTTCCTCTCTCTCTCTCTCTTCCTGCCTCTCTGCCTATTTGTGATCTCTGTCAAATAAATAAAAATAAAATCTAAAAAAAAAAAGGTGCTCAATAAAAATACACAAGTGAACAAATGAGAGATAATCGCTGACACTAATAACTTACCATCTAGAGGTGCCGGGCTGGCTCAGTCAGAAGAGCATGCAACTTCTGATCTTGGGGTTGTGAGTTTAAGCCCCACATTGGGTGTAGAGACTACTACAAAAAATAAATAAACTTAAAAAAAGAACTTATTGCCTACTATCAGTTGTGTAACTATTAGTTCTGTAACATTTTTAAAAAAGATTTTATTTATTTATTTAAGAGAGAGAGAGCATGATCAGGGGGAAGGGTAGATGGAGAGAGAGAAGCAGACTCCCTGCTGAGCAGTGACCCCCCCCCCCCCGATGTGGGGCTCGATCCCAGGACCCTGGAATCATGACCTGAGCCAAAGGCAGACGGTTAACAGACTGATCCCCCCAGGCACCCAGTTCTGTAACATTTTTAAAGGATGACAGGAACTGAAAATCAAAACAAATAGTTTTCATAGACTATAATTCTAGAATTTTTAATTTGTTAACTCTGTATCTACTATGAAAAATACTGTAATGGTTAATTTTATGTGTCAACTTGCCTGGTGCCCAGGTATTTGGTCAAACATTCTGGGTGTACCTGTAAGGGTGTTTTTTGATGAGGTTAAGATTTTAATTGAACAAGGATGCCCATTCTCATCACTTTTACTCAACAAAGTACTGGGAGTCCTAGCCAGAGCAATCAGTCAAGAAAAAGAAATAAATTACATCTAAATTAGAAGGAAGAAATAAAGCTGTTCTTTGCAGATGGTATGATATTATATATAGAAATCTCTAAGGACTCTACTTCAAAACTGTTCGAACTAATTAAAAAATCAGTAAAGCTGCAGGATACAAAAAAATATACAAAAATCAGTTGCATTTCTATATACTAATAATGATGTAACAAAAAGAGAAATTAAAAACAATTCTATTTACAATTACAACAAAATACTAGCAATACCTTTAACCAAGAAGGTGGAAAATATGTACATTGAAAACTATATGACATTGATGAAAGAAACTGAAGAGGACACAAATAATTGGACATTCCATGCTCACAGATTGGAAGAATTAATGTTTTTAAAATGTACATACTACTCAAAGCAATGTAGATTCAGATTCAATGCAGTTCCTATCAAAATTCTAATGGTATTTTTCACAGAAGTAGAATAAACAATCCTAAAATTTTCATGGAACCACAAAATTATCCAAATAGTCAAAGAAATCTTAAAAAAGAATAACAAAGCTGGAGGTACCACACTTTCTGATTTCATACTTTATAACAAAGCTATAGTAATCGACACAATATCATACTGACATAAAAAGACACATATATCAATAGAATAGAATAGAAAGCTTAGAAATAACCTCAGACAGAAATGGTCAAATAACTTATGACAAAAGGAGCATGAACATACAAAGCGGAAAGAAAAATCACTTCAATATATGGTGTTGGAAAAACTAGAATTACACACAAAAGAATGAAACTGGATCCCTATCTTAAACCATACACAAAAAATCAACTCAAATTGGGTTGAAAATTTGAATATAAGACCTGAAACTATAAAATTCCTAGAAGAAAACAGGAGGTAAACTTCTTGACATTAGTCTTGGTGATGACTTTTTGGATTTGACACCAAAAGCAAAGGCAACAAAATAAAAAACAAACAAGTGGGAACATCAAGCTTAAAAGTTTCTGCACATCAAAGGAAACAATTAACAAAATGAAAAGGCAACATTTAGGATGGGAGAAAACCGTTGTAAATCATATCTCTGAGAAGGGACTAATATCCAAAATATATAAAGAACTCATACAACTCATAATAGCAAAAACCCAAACAATCTGATTTTAAAAATGACAGGGAAACCAAATGGACATTTTCTTCCAAAGACATCCAAATGTCCAACAGGTACATGAAAAGATGTTCAACATCATGCATCATCAGAGAAATGCAAATCAAAACCACAAGATTATCATATCATATCATACCTGTTAGAAGGGTTATCATCAAAAAGGCAAAACATAAGAAGTGCTAGTGAGGTTGTGCAAAAAAGGGAACCCTTGTGCACTGTTGGTGGGAAGGGAATTTAGTACAGCCACCATGGAAAATAGTATGGAGATTCCTCTATGGAGAATAGTATGTCGATTCCTCAAAAAATTATAAATAGAACTACCATATACTCATATAAATACTACTATGAACTACCAAATACAATATGAACTACAATTCATATAAAGAGAACTAGAGCTAGTATTTCACTTCTGGATATATATCCAGAGATAATGGAATCACTATCTCAAAAATATATCTGTACCCTCATGTATCCCAGCATTGTTGCAATAATCAAGGCATGGAAACAACGTAAGTATCCATTGATAGATGAATAAAGAAACTGTAAAACTGTAATATATATACAATGGAATATTATTCAGCCAAAAAAGGAGGGGAATCCTGCCAATTGTGCCAAGATGGATGGACTCTGAGGGCATTATGCTAAGTGAGAAGTCAGAGAGAGACAAATACTGCATAATTTCACTTATAAGTGGAATCCAAAAAAACCCAATTCACAGACACAGAGAACATAGTGATGGCTGTCAGTAATAGGGGGTGGGGAGTAGGGGAAATGGGTGGAGGTGGTCAAAAGATAAAAATGTCCAGTTATGAGATAAATAAGTTTTGGGAGTGTAATGTACAGTATTGTAACTATCGTTAACATACTGCACTGTATATTTGAAAGTTATTAAGAGAGTAAATCCTAAAACTTCTCATCGTTAGAGAAAAAATTACTATGTGAGGTAATTAATGTTAACTAAACTTATTGTGGTAATTATTTGGTTATTTGGTTTTATATACATATATATATATATTTCTAATCATTATGTTGTACATCTTGGACTAATACAGAGTCATATGCCAATATATCTCAGTAAAACTGGAAAAACACATTGCTTTAAAAAACTTTGAATTGGTAGATTGCCCTCCTTAATGTGGGTGAGACTTATCCAATCAGCTGAAGGCCTGAAAAGAACAAAAAGGCTGACTATCCCTTGAGTAAGAGGGACTGCCTCCTGCCTAACTGCCTTCCATGTGGGACATTAGTATCTTCTTGCTTTCAAACTTAAACTGAAAATCACTTCTTCCTTGTTCTTAATGCTGCTGGCCTTTGTACCTAAGCCATCATCTCTTCTGGGTCTCCGGTTTGCTGACAGTAGATCTTGGGACTTGTCAGCCTCTGTAATTGCATATATAATTACCTTTTTTCCCCTCCAGAATTTATTTATTTATTTATTTCATTTTAATTTAAATTCCAGTTAGTTAATATACAGTGTAATATTAGTTTCAGGTGTACAATTTGATTCAACTTCCATATAAACCAATCTCTTATAGTAATAAGATATATATATTTTATTGGTTCTGTTGCCCTGGAGAAGCCTAACACAAATACTGACCACAAACATTTCATTTTGTGGTCCTATAATCATATTTTTAAAAAAATGTAATCATCTGCTCTATACTTTTCCCATTCTATGTTTGTATTTAATTTTATATTCCTCACTAAAGAAAAACTGAATGGAATGGTTTTGTTTACACATATGTATATTTCCTTTGTGGAAATTTGAAGTCCCAGTCTATGCTTGTTTGTTGATTTTCTCTTAAACAGCTGGTTTTCATGTCTTAGGTTCTCATAGTTATAACATATATTTTACTATTATCTACTTCCTTAGGAGGTAATTATGAGGGATGAAATATCTGAGAAATACCATTTAGACCCCTTAGTATATGTACACATAAAACTATTCAATAACATTATTATTTTAAATATTTATAGAATAAAATTGTAGGGATAAATTAATTATTAAATAATCTTAGGAATATAATGAGAAAATATTCTACAAAATCAAGACCTCTTTTATTTAAATAGATTTTTACAGTGAAGTCTACAATGGAATCTCCCAAGGAAATTTTTAAACTCTACAATTATATTAAGATAAAGTACTTGTGGGAGCATCTGAGTGGCACAGTGGGTTAAGCATCGATCTCTTGGTTTGGGCTCAGGTCATGATCTCAGGGTCATGAGATCAAACCCTGCCTCCAGCTCACGCTCACCATGGAGTCTACTTGGGATTCTCTTTCCTTCTGCTCTTTCTGCTTCTGCTGTCTATCTCTCTAAAAATAAATAAATCTATCTTTAAAAAAAGACAAAGCACTTGTCTTAATATAAAATAAAATTTTATGTCATTGAGAACTGATCGTGTAGTTCTTTTCCATCTCTAGTGTGTGATTTAATCATTAAAATCAACTTATCAAGTAGATATTGTTATTATTCTATCTCCTTACAGAATCAACAATTATATACCTCTAAAACTCTTAGAGAAATTTACATTGTGATATTTGATATTTGATCCTTTGCTTTCTTCATAGAAACGGATTATAAAATAGCATAAACTTCCAAAGAGGAATAAAAAGACCAAAAAAAAAAAAAAAGGTGTATCAACTAGAGCCATGAGATTAAAGCTTTCTACGAAAATAGGCATTTTAGGGTGCCTGGGTGGTTCAGTCCCTTAAGCATCTGCCTTCGGCTCAGGTCATGATCCCAGGGTCCTGGAATTGAGTCCTGAATCAGACTCCCTGCTCCGTGGGGAGCCTGCTTCTCCCTCTGCCTCTGCCTGCCTCTCTCTCTCTGTCAAATGAATAAATAAGACCTTTAAAAAATGGGCATTTTATCTTAAAATATTCTGTCACTTTATGTTGTATCTTGAGAGCAGAGACCATGTTTGATTCTTCTGTATATCTCCAGAATAAAACAGACTGTTTGATATACATTAGGAGTATCTAAATAATTGCTGAATTAATGAACAAGATACCTAGATTGGTCTTATGTTTTCATAAGATCCTTGAATTATAAAAATATATAGTTTTTAAAAATTTACATACACAGGTATAATATCTTGTATGTATGCACTTGGATCAATAAGGGGTTGGGGGAAAAATGGTTGTTCGGAATGCAAACTAACCAGAGTGCAAACCCCAGTGGAACAGACATTTCTCTTTTTGTTACTAATGTATGACCAAATCACAGACCAGTGACTGGGCAACATTAGGTAATCAATAAATATTTGTTGAGTGCATGAATAAAAGGCAATTTGAGATCGGTGGTATTCTCTGTCATGTGGTTCATTTCACAGAATATAATTTAAGGAGTTAAAAAATAAAAAACACAGGCTTGCTTAGCAGCAGTGAAAGTACAGATGAGGCTGGAAGGAGGAATACATCCACATGGTTAGCAGTGCTTTCTGTAAGAATGCACCTAAAATTTTTGTTTTCTGCGAGAGAAAAGAGAAATCTGCATTTCCCCAAGAGGAAGGGAATCGGCAAGCCAGGTGAGAGGCGGAGAGCAAATCTAGGGTGTCAGTGAAGAGATCACTGACGCTGTCCATTTTGGGGTCCAGATAGGGCAGAAGGAATGTGTTCCTAGGACTGCGTTGAAATAGTAAGAGATGAGAGGGAATAGAGGGAGTGAGGAAGAAATGCAAAAAGAGTGGAAGATTGAGAGGTGGAAAGATTTGCTGAGACTTTGGAAATGCTGCACTGCTGTTGGAAAAGACTGAACCTGACCGTGAGTAGGAGAGAAGTGGAGGTCTGTGAAACAATAAGGTCTAGGAACTGTGTGAGGAGGCTATCAGAAGTGCCGTTAATATGGATGCTGAGTCACTGAGGATAGCTGCCATCCAAATAAAGCTTTGTGATACTAAATAGTCCAATGATACCACAAAAGCACTGTATTTGGTGAACAATCCCATCATGACAGTATTCAAGGAGATTGCTCAAAGAAACCATGCATGTGACTAACTCAAAACAGTTGCACTTATATTCATGAGTAACATTTAAAAATATTTAGGCCACATGCTCAGCACAGTCACACTGTGTTACCGAGCTCCTCTGAACCCGGAACAGCGCTCTCATTCTGCTCCGCCTCCAACCACGCCCGCAGCCACGCCCCCAGCCACACCCCCTAGTCCCTCCAGAGCCTAGGGCCCCTCCCCTCTGACCCCAGTGACCTGCTAACGGATCCTTACCCCACCCCCCAACACCGGTTAACGGACCCACTTTCCGGTTCCAGCCCAGAGCTCGTGAGCTGCCAGCCCAGCAGCCTGCCCATCTCCAGCCTCCCTAAGCGCCCACCCTGAAGAGTATCTGCCCCCACGGACTTTGGTCCCACAGCCCTTGCTTTGGCGCCGCCTTCGCCTTGGTGCCCCGGACGCCAGCCATGGCCACCCCGCAGCTCTCCCAAGTGCGCCAGAACTACCACCCCGACTGCGAGGCCGCCATCAACAGCCAGATCAACCTGGAGCTCTACGCCTCCTACGTGTACCTGTCCATGGCCTTCTACTTCGACCGCGACGACGTGGCCTTGAAGAACTTCGCCCGCTTCTTCCTGCGCCAGTCCCGCGAGGAGACCGAGCATGCCGAGAAGCTGATGGAGCTGCAGAACCAGCGCGGGGGCCACATCCGCCTGCGCGACATCAAGAAGCCGGACCGCGACGACTGGGAGGGCGGCCTGAAGGCCATGGAGTGCGCCCTGCACCTGGAGAAGAGCGTGAACCAGAGCCTGCTCGACCTGCACCAGCTGGCCACCGACAAGAACGACGCCCAGCTGTGCGACTTCCTGGAGAGCCACTACCTCCATGAGCAAGTCGACGTCGTCAAACAGTTGGGGGGCTATGTCACCAGCCTGCGCAAGATGGGGGCTCCGGAAGACGGCCTGGCAGAGTACCTGTTTGACAAGCTCACCCTGGGCCACCGCGACAGAAAGAACTGAGTTGGGACTGTTTCCCCGTAGCCCAGGGCGCATGGTGACTTTCGCTGATCGCCATGCCGAGCATGCGTATTGCAGTATTGCCTTTGCAAAAGGTTCCAGTTCTTTTCTCCCAGTTTTGCCATAAAAAAGTTGTTTGCTTTCAATAAAGTTATTTGGTTCCTAAATTTTAAAAAAGGTGTCTGGTTGATTTGCATGCAAATCTTTCACCTTTTAGGTTTTAAAACAGGAATCCAGGAGTCCTTGCATTCCCCTAAGCCCATCACATGCATCTCAGGATCTCGGGAGGTGGAGGGAGAAGATATTACATAGGACCCTGGAAAACACAAATCAGTCTTGCCTTTATAAATGATGTGGGGGCAGAGGTGGGTGGTCTGGGGCCCTGGGTGTCAGTGGGTGTATATGTATGGTAAAAGTATAAAAGAACATGGTCTACAATTTACAACAGTGATTGTCTCTATGGAAAAAGTGAAGAATGGTATCAGGCTGGTATTAAAGCCTTTACTTAAAACAACTTTATTTGAAAACTTTTAGCTTATTAAAATACACAAATGTTAAAAATTGTTGCTTCTGGGTAGCAACAGTGGGGTCTTAGAAACAGGAATGACACAATATCTCTTTGACAAGCTTGCCCTGGGCAATAGTAACAGTGTAACTGAGCCTTAGGCTGGCTTCCCATAGACAGGGGAATGACTTTTTAGGTCACTGTTTTAGACGTGCATACTGCCCTTACAAAATATCCAAATACAATTTTCTCCTTCAATTGTATGCTTTCTTCCATTGAAGTAATGTGGTAGCAGAAAACCAAAATTACCTTATTAGAAGAGCTGAAGAAAACATGGTCAAGGCTGAGGCTCAAATTTGTGATATTGAATATGAATTAGAATAAATCCCCTTGAAAGTTAAGTCAGTGAGTCTGGCTGCTTTAAAGAAGGTAGGGTGTAGGGAGGAGTTGAAGCTGGGAGGCCAGTCAGGAGGTACTACAGTTGGTCCAATGAGAGATATTGGTGGCTGAATTGGAGGGGATGCTCACAAATGGATGATGAGACACATTCTAGCTGGATCCGGATGAGTCAACAAGATTTGCTCATAGACCAGAGGTGAAGAATGAGAAATGAGGAAAATAATCTAGGTTCTGATATTTGGACATGAACACCTGGGTTGACAGTAGTGCAATTTATTAATTTGAGGAGTTTTGCCAGAGGCACATCTGGGGTGGAGGGGTGGGAAGTCGTATCATGTAAAATCTGAGACACCTATTAGATATCCAAACAGAACTGTCATGAAAGTAGCTGGAAAAAAATGAATCTGGAGCTCAGATAGGAAGTCAAGCTGCAGGAGTCCATGTAATTTGAAGTCTTGAAACTCAGTTGTGTGCCTGAGATAAAAATGCCTGGTCACAGCCTGGGTGAACACAGAGTTCCCATGGGAACCAGGGAGATAAGAGTGATTGACTGCTTTTCTGTGAGGGCTCACTGAAGAGTGAGGGGCACACACTTTCAGCTCTGGGGCTAGAGAGTGGGGTGCCACCATTTTCATCCTGCCCATTGGTACTTAAAGCCTCAGGGAGCAAAACAGCACCAATGTGGAGCCTCTTACACTGAGCCTGGTTCCCTGGCAAGGAAGGTGCATTTCCACAATGATAAGGGCACCTGAGAATCAGCACAACAGGCCCCTCCCCCAGAAGACCAGCAGGAACAACTGGCTAGAACCAAGTTACTGATCATAGAGAACTGCAAAGCTTCAGCTCTTGGGGAAAACAATATACAGCATTCCTGGGTTTTTTAATTCTTTAGTCTTCTAGTATTATTTTTTCAGCTATTTTTTATGTTTTCAATAATTTCTTTGTTCTTTTTAAATATATATAGTGTATGTGTATGTGTATGTGTGTGTGTGCGTGTGTATGTATATATATATATATATATATATATATATATATATATATATATAAAACTAACTTTGGGTTTCCTTTCATTGTATTTTATTTTATTTTTGTATGTATATATACGTTTTCTGTCCTTCCTATTTTGGGATATGGGTTTTTTTTTTAAACAAGCAAAGGATTTAGTTTTTTGTTTTGTTCCATTTTGTTTGTTGATTTTTTTCTTTTTTTTTTTTTTTTAAAGATTTTATTTATTTATTTGACAGACAGAGATCACAAGTAGGCAGAGAGGCAGGCAGAGAGAGAGGAGGAAGTAGGCTCCCTGCTGAGCAGAGAGCCCAATGTGGGGCTCGATCCCAGGACCCTGGGATCATGACCTGAGCCGAAGGCAGAGGCTTTAATGCACTGAGCCACCCAGGCGCCCCTGTTGATTTTTTTCTTCTTCTTTTTTTTTTTTTTTCTTTTTTCTGTTCTTGTTTTTGCTGTCTTTTCTCTCTCTTTCTTCTGTTCTTTTCTGGGCAAAATGAAGAAATGGAGACGTTCACCACAAAAGAATGAACAGGAAGTAGTACTCACTGCCAGGGATTTAATCAATAAGGATATAAGTAAGATGTCTGAATTAGAATTTAAAACAATAATTCTAAAAATACTAGCTGGGCTTGAAAAAAGCATAGAAGACACTAGAGAATCCCCTACTGAGAAATAAAAGAACAAAAATCTAGTCAGGCCAAAATTAAAAATACTCTTACTGAGATGCAGCCCCAAAGACAGGCTCTAAAAGCAAGGATAAATGAGGCAGAAGAGAGAGTCTATATAGAAGTCTATATAGAAGATAAAATGATGGAAAATAAGGAAGCTGAAAGAAGAGAGAAAGACAATTACTGGATCATGAGCGAGACTTTGAGAACTCAGCAATTCCATGAAGCAAAGTAATATCCAGATAATAGGGGTCCCAGAAGATGAAAAGAGGGAGAGATGGGCAGAAGGTTTATTTGAACAAATTATAGCTGAGACCTTCCCTAATCTGGGGAAGGAAAGAGGCATTCAAGTCCAGGAGCCACAGAGAACCCTCTCAAAATCAATAAAAATATGGCAACACCTCAACATGTAATAGGAAGCTTACATATTTCAAAGATGAAGAGAAAATCCTGAAAGCAGCTCAGGACAAGAGGTCCTTAACCTACAAGAGTAGACACATAGGCTGGCAGCAGACCTGTCCACAGAGACTTGGCAGGCCAGAAAGGACTGGCATGACAGATACATTCAATGTCCTAAATGGGAAGAATATGCAGCCAAGAATACTTTATCCAGCAAGGTGCCACTCAGAATAGGAGAGATAAAGAGTTTCCAGGATAAACAAAAACTAAAGGATTATAACAATTCTTTTTTTTTTTTTTTAAGATTTATTTATTTTGGAGAGAGAGAGTGCATGCATGTGAGTGGGGGGAGGAGGAGAGGGAGAGGAAGAGGGAGAGAATCAGACTCCCTGCTAAGTGTGGAGCCTGCCCTGAAGATTATAACAATTATCATTGATTAACAAAACAAGAAGGTAGAAAATGAGTAAATATACACAGGACCTGATCAAATCTATCAACAAATTTGACCTAATTGACATATATAGAATACTCCACCCAACAGCAGAATACATATTCTTTCCAATGTACATGGAATATTCACTAAGATAGAGTATACACTCATGCATGAAAGGAATCTCAATTAATTTTGAAAAATATTAAATCATACACATGTTCTCTGACTACAATGGAATTAAATTGACGTCAGCAACAAAAAAGTATTTGTAGTCCTCCAAAACTGGAAAATTAAATAGCACACTTATAAATAAACCATGGCTCAGAAAAAATTTGCAGGGAAATTAGAAACTTCTTTGAACTCAATGACCAGCAACACACAAATATAAAAAATAATGGATAAAAATTTGTTGGGACAACTAAAGCAATGTTTAGAGGGAGTTTATAGCTATAAACAATAAAGAAAAGTAATGAAACAAAACACTGGTTCTTTTAAAAATAGATCAAATTGATAGATCTTTAGATTAGACTGTTCAAGAAAAAAGAAAAAATATAAAGTCAATATCAGGCATGAGAGAGATGGTATTATTATAGAGCACACAATCTCTTACTGTATAGGTAGGGAATATTATAATTCTATGCCAACATATTTTATACATTGGATGAAATGGATAAATTCTTTGAAAGACAAAATTACTCAAACTGACACAAGAAGAAACATAAAATCTGAATAGATGTATATTGATGAAAGTAATTTAATTTCTTATTAAACACCTTTACATTAAGAAAATGCCAAGGAGGGGTGCCTGGGTGGCTCAGTGGGTTAAGCCTCTGCCTTCAGCTCAGGTCATGATCTCAGGGTCCTGGGATCGAGTCCCGCATCGGGCTCTCTGCTAGGCAGGGAGCCTGCTTCCCCCTCTCTCTCTGCCTGCCTCTCTGCCTACTTGTGACCTCTCTCTGCCAAATAAATAAAATCCTTTAAGAAAAAAAAAAAAAAAGAAAATGCCAAGGACAGTTTACTTCACTGATGAATCCTATCACACATTTAAATAAGAAGTAATAATAATTATGTACAATATCTTTCAGAAAATATAGGAAATGGGAACACTTCCTAACTTACTTTATGAGTCCCACATTACTATGGTACTAAAACCAAGCAAAGTCATCATCGGAAGGAAAAATACTACAGAAAACAATCCCTCATGGACATTCAAGGAAAAGTCCTTAAAACATGGTACATCAAGTCCATCAATATATAACAAAGAATAATACATCATGAACATTTAGGGTTTAACCCAGGAATGCTAGATTGATTGATACAACATTCAGTAATCAATCAGTTGAATTCAGGATAGTAACAGAGTAATGGAGAAAAATGAAACCATCTCAATAGATACATAAAAGCATTTCACATAATTTAATGTGTATTTAAAGTAAAAACTTTCAGCAAACAGAAAATAGAAAGAAACCCCACAAATTTGATAAATAGCTACTCCAGCTAACATTATTTTTAATGGTGCAATATTGGGCACTTCCCCCCTATGACCAGAAACAAAGGAAAGCAAGTCTGCTCTCATCACTTCTAATCAATATTTTTAGGAGATACTAGCCAGTTAAACAAAGTAAGAGAAGGGGGGAAAAGGTATCCAGATTGGAAAGAAAGAGGTTAAACTCTCTTTTTTGACAGACAACATGATTTATGTACAACTCTAAAGAATTAATTCTAATAGTTGCTGAATTATATCTATAAATAAAAGATTTCAATATAAAAGATCAATAAAAAATTAATTGTATTCTCTACTAATAAACAATGAACAACTGGAAAAATAAAAAATGGAAAAGTTGTCACTTAAAATTGTATAAAAAACATGAAATAATTTGGGATAAATTTTACAAAGCATATATAAGTCCTACATACTAAAAATTATAAAACTCTGCTTAGTGAAATTAAAGAACACTAAATAGATGGAGAGAGACAGCATAAACAGATCAGAAGACTAAGTGTTATTTAAATGACAATCTTTCCTAAATTGGTCTATATATTCTACATAGTTTCAATCAAAATCTCAGCAGGACTTTCCAAAGAAATTGATAACTTAATTCTAATATTTATATGTAAATTCAAAGGTCTCAGGGTAGCCAAAACAACTTTGAAAAAAAAGAAAGCCAAGATGGCAGACCCATACTGCTTTACTTCAATATTTGCATGAAAGGAACATGAAAGCAACAATAATCAAAACATTCTGGTATTTGATGGTGTAAGAACATACATTTAGATGAATGGAACACACTAGTCCCACAAACATGTATGGTTGGTTGGATTTCAATGTCAACTCAATTCAGATGACAATGTCAATTCAGATAATCTTTTCATCAAAAGTTCTAGAACACTTATCAATATCAATATCACTTATCAATATCAATAAAGACAAACCTCAACCCTTAACTCATCATACAAACAAAAATTAACTAAAAGTATATTATAAAATTACTCATAAAATGTAAGCTATGAAACTAGAAGACAGTGTAGCAGAAATTCTTTGCAAACTTGGAGTAGACAAAAATTTCTTACATAGGACACAAAACCCACAAATGGTAAAAGAAAAAGTTGGTCAAATGGATTTTAATTAAGATTAAAAGACAAGTTGCAGACTGGAAAACAATATTTATTATACATATATCGGACAAAGGACTTATGTGATGGTTAAATTTGTGTGAACTCGATGGGTCCAAGGAGTACCCAGGTATTTGGTCAAACATTCTGATCGTGTTTGTGAGCGTATTTCTGGATAAATCGAACATTTGAATTGATAGACCGAGTAAAGCAGATTCCTGATCCCCCTCCTCCCCGCCAATGTGGGTAAGCTTCATCCATTCAGTTGAAAACCTGAATAGAACAAAAGGGCTGACCCTACTGCGAGTAAGAATGAATTTTTCTTACTTTTGAATTCAAACTGAAACATCGGCTTTTCCTGGACATTAAGTCTGCCAGCCCTCTGATTGGAATTATATCATTGGCTCTCCCGGGTCTCCAGTTTGCCAACTTCAAACCTTGGGACTTGCCAGTCTCCAAAATTTCATGAGCTAAACATTACAACAACTAAATAAATATAAATACAAATACAAATATAAGTATAAATACAGACATACCTCATTTTATTGTGCTTTGCTTTATTGTGCTTCACAGATAATTGTATTTTTTACAACTGAAAGTTTTTGGCAATCCTTCATGGAGCAAGTCTATTGGTACCATTTTTCCAATAGCATTTGCTCATTTTGTGTCTCAATGTCATACTCTTGATAATTCTCACAATATTTCAAACTTGCTCATTACTTTTGAGTTTGTTACGGTGATCTGTGGTCAGTGATTTCTGATGTTACTGTTGTAATTGTTTTGGGGCACCATGAAGGATATAAGATGTTGAACTTAATAAATATGTGTTCTGACTGCTCCACTGACTGGCAGTTCTCCCATCTCTCTCCTTCTCCGTGGCCTCCCTATTTCCCAAGACACAACAGTATTGAAATTGGGCCAAATATAAAAAAGAAGGAAATGTTTCCATTTGCAACAACATGGATGGAGCTAGAGAGTATCATGCTAAATTGAAATAAGTCAGTCAGAGAAAGATAAGTTTTACTCATAAGGAATTTAAGAAACAAAACAGACATTAGAGGAGGAAAAAACAGGAAAACCAAGAAACAGGCTCTTAACTGTAAAGAACAAAGTGATGGTTACAAGAGGGGAGGTAGGTGGGGATGTGGGTTAAATAGGTGACAGGGATTAAGGAGTGCACTTGCTGTGAGGAGTACCGGGTGTTTTATGTAAGTGATGATCACTAAATTCTATACCTGAAACTAATATTACACTGTATGCTAACTAACTGGAATTTAAATAAAAACTTGGAAGAAAAAAAAAAAGAAACCAGGCCAATTACTAACCCTACAGTGGCCATTAAGTGTTCAAGTGAAGGAAGAGTTCTACACTTCTCACTCTAAATCAAAAGCTAGAAATGATTAAGTTTAGTGAGGAAGGCCTGCCAAAAGCCAAGACAGGCCTAGGCCTTCTGTGTCAAACAGTCAAGTTGTGAATGCAAAGGGAAAATTCTTGAAAATTAAAAGTGCTCCTCCAGTGAATACATGAATGATAAGAAAGTGGTAATGTCTTATCACTGACATGGAGAAAGTTTGAGGGGTCTGGCTAGAAGATCAAACCAGCCACAACATTCTCTTAAGGCAAAGACTAATCCAGAGCAAGGCCCTGACTCTCTTCTCTTCTGTGAAGGCTGAGAGGTGAGGAGGCTGTGGAAGAAAAGTTGGAAGCTAGCAGAGGTTGGCTCATGAGGTTTAAGTTAAGAAGTCATCTCCGCAGCATGTAAGTTCAAGGTGAAGCAGCAATTCCTGATGCAGAAGCTGCAGCAAGTTATCCAGAAAATCTAGTTAAAATAATTTAAAAAGGTGGCTACACTAAAGAACAGATTCTCAATGGATAAAAAAAACCTTCATACTGGAAGATGATGTCATCTGGGACTTTCATAGCTAGAGAGGAGAAGTCAATGCCTGGCTTCAAAGCCTTAAAATACATGCTGACCATCTTGTTAGGGACTAATGCAGCTGGTGACTAAGTTGAAGCCAGGGCTCACTTACCATACCAAATATCCTAGGGCCCTTAAGAATAATGATAACTCTACTCTGCCTGTGCTCTATAAATGGGGCAAAGCACAGATAACAGCACACCTGTTTACAACATGGTTTGCTGAATAAGCCCACCGTTGATACCTACCGCTCAGAAAAAAAGATTCCTTTCAAAGGAATCTTGGTCACCCAACAGCTCTGATGGAGATATATAAGATTAATGTTGTTCTCATGTCTGCTAACACAATATCCATTCTGCAGTCCATGGATCAAGGAGTAATTCTGACTTTCAAGTCTTATCATTTAAGAAATACATTTTGTAAGGTTATTATTTGCCATAGATTATGATTCTGCTATTGGATCTTGGCAAAGTAAATCTTTTGTAAAGAATTTACCATTCTAGAAACAACATTTGTGATTCATGGGAAGAAGTCAAGTATTAATGCTAACTGGAGTTTGGAAGATGTTGATTCCAACCCTCATGGATGATTTTGAGGGGTTCAAGACTTCAGTGTAGGAAGTAACTGCAGATGTAGTGGAAAAAGCAAGAGGACTAGAATTAGACGTGGAGCCTGTCCATGTTGATACTAAAGTTGGGTACTCATCCTTTCTGATGGAGGCGTAATATTCCATTGTATATATGGATGGGACTGGAGGAGATTATACTGAGTGAAATAAGTCAAGCAGAGAGAGTCAATTATCATATGGTTTCACTTACTTGTGGAACATAAGGAATAACTTGGAGGACATTAGGAGAAGGAAAGGAAAAGTGAATTGGGGAAAATCAGAGGAAGAGATGAAGCATGAGAGACTGTGGACTCTGAGAAACAAACCGAGGGTTTTGGAGGGGAGGAGGGTCGGGGGTTAGGTGAGCCTGGTGGTGGGTATTATGGAGGGCACGTATTGCATGGAGCACTGGTGTGGTGCATAAACAATGAATATTGGAACACTGAAAAAAAAAAAAAAAAGAAGTGGAGCCTGAAGATGGGACTGAATTGCTGTAATCTCATGAAGAAATTTTAATGGATGAGGAGTCGTGCTTTTTTTTTTTTTTAAGTAGGCTCCATGCCCTGCATGAAGCCCAGTATGGGGCTTGAATTCATGACCCTAAGATCAAGACCTGAGCTAAAATCAAGACTCAGACACTCAACCAACTAAGCCACCCAGGCACCCTGAGGAGTTGCTTCTTATGAATGAGCAAAGAAAGTGGTTTCTTGAGATGGAATCAAATTCTGGTGAAGATGCTGTGAAGATTGTCAAAATGAAAAAAAAAAAGATTTAGAATATTACATAAACTTAGTTGATAAAACAGAGGCAGGATTTGAGAGGACTGACTCCAATTTTGAAATAAATTCTACCATGGATAAAATGCTATCAAACAGCACCACACGCTACAGAGAAATCATTCATGAAAGGAAGATGAGGCAAACTTCTTTTGTCTTATTTTAAGAAATTGCCACAACAAACCCATCCTTCAGCAGCCACCACCCTGATCAGTCAGCAGCCATCAATATTAAGGCAGGACGTTCTACTAGCAAAAAGATTATAACTCACTGAAAGCTCAGATGACAGTTAGCATTTTTTTAGCAATATTTTAAAATTAAGGTATATACATCATTTTTAAGACATAATGTTATTGCACACTTTACACACTATAGTATAACATGATCATAAACATTTACATGCACTGGGAAACCAAAAAAAAAAAATCATTCAACTCACTTTATTGCAATACTTGCTTTATTGTAATGATCTGGAACTGAACCTAAAATATCTCTGAGGTATGCCTGTATACCACATTTTATTTATCCATTCATCCATTAATAGACACTAAAGTTATTTCCATGTGTTGGCTATCATAAATAATAGCAACACACTGGATCATATGGTAGTTTTATTTTTAATTTTTAGAGGAACCTCCATACTTTTCTCCATAGCAGCTGCAAAATTTATATTTCTATCAACATTGAACAAGTGTTCCCTTCTCTTTATACCTTTACCAACACTTATTTTTGTCTTTTTGATTCCAGCCATTCTGACAGGTGTGAAGTGATATCTAATTGTGGTTTTGATTTGCATTTCCCTGATGGTGAGTGATGCGGAACACCTTCTCATGTATCTGTTGGCTCTCTGCATGTCTTTTTGGAAAAATGTCTATTCAGACCCTCCTCCCTTAATTTTTGTGAAGGATATGACTCATGTTGTGTGGTTAACACACCATAATATTACACAGAGTATTCAGAATCTGCTGATATGATTACTTTCACCAGTGTATTGTGTAGTTTCATACACTTTGATGTAACTAATTAGCATTCTTTCATATCAGTTTGAAAAACTCCTTTTAGCATTTCTTGCAAGCCAAGCTGAGTGGTGATAACTCCTTCATCTTTTGTTTTGGAAAGTCTTTATCTCACCTTTGTTTCTGAAGGACAACTTTGCCATGTAAAGTATTCTTGGTTGGATATTTCTTTCCTTCAGCACTTGGAATATATTTCCCATTCTCTCCCTACCTGAAAGATTTCTGATGAAAAATCTGCTAATAGCCTTATGAGTGGATTCCCTTCTATGAGAAAATTTTTTTCTCTTGCTACTTTAAAAATTCTCTTTTGCCTTTGATTTTAGACAACTGTATTATTATATTTCTTAGAGAAAATAATTTTGGATTGAAATTTTGGGGTTGACCTATTAGTTGCATGAAATTGGATATCTAAACCTCTCCCTAGTTTGGAAAGTTCTCAGCCATTATTTCTTCAAATAAGCTTTCTGCTCTTTCCTCCTTCTCTTCTCCTTCTGGAATTTCAATGATGCATGCATTGTTTCTCTTAATGGGATCCCATAAATCCTGTCTTCATTCCTTTTTATTCTCCTTTCCTTTTCATTCTATAACTGTATAATTTCAAATATTCTGTTTTTGAGTGCATGGATTCCTTCTTCTGTTTAATACAGTCTGATGTTGAAGCTCTTTTGTAAATTCTTGAGTTCAGTTATTATATTCTTCAGTCCCCAAATTTCTGTTTCTTTTTTTTCTCTCAGCAAAAGTTCTCATTTTGTTTTTGTAGTATTTTCCTGATTTTGTTAAATTGTTTATGTGTGTCCTTTTGTAGATCTCTGAGCTCTCCCAGTATTTTTTTCATGGATAGCAAAAAATTGCTGATCTTTGTGAGAGGAGAGAGACTGGGGTCTCATTTCCACCATCTTGGTGACATCACTTCTCCAAGCCATCTTTCAAATAACAACTGAACCACTTCATGGGTAGTGTGAGTATCTTAAAACACAATAATCCTGTTTCTTTCCTCTTGTCCTATGTATCTTCATGTCATTTCTTTCATTTATATATAAACATACATAAACATGTATATGTTGGATGACATATATATGTATATGCATATATATTATATATATAAGCACCCACACTTGAATACATTATTGCTATTATTTAATTTAATTAATTAATTTATTTTTGTTGCTATTATTTTAAACAGTTATCTGTTAGGGCAATTAAAAATAAAACCAAAGTTTTTATCTTACCTTTCCTTATTCCTCCTTCAATGCTCTTCTTTTAAATATATCTAAGTTCCTAACCTATATTATTTTCTTTCTAAAGAATTTCTTTTACTATTTTTTGAAAGACAGGTCTACTGGCAACAAATTCCCTCAATTTTTGTCTAAGAAAGTCTTTATTTCCTCTTCTCTTTTGAAGGATAATTTCACAGGGTACAGAATCCCTGTTTGTAGGGTTTTTTTTCTTTCAACATTTTGTTTCTCTACATTTTCTCCTTGACATGGTCTCTAAAAAATCTGATGTAATTATTATTTTTGTTCCTCTACAGGCAGGGAGCTATTTTCCTTTGGCTTCTTTTAGGAATTTTTTTTATCCTCGATTTTCTCTAATTTGAAAATGATATGCCTCGGTATACTTCTTTGCATTAAGCTGTTTAGAGTCTGCTGAGCTTTCTGATTATGGTTTAGTGTCTGACTTTAATATGGGGCAAATTCTTAGTCATTATTGCTTCAAATATTTCTTTAGCTTCTTTCTCTTTTCTTTTCCTTTTGGTATTCCTATTATATACAGATGTCACTTTTGTTATATATATATATATATATATATATATATATTCCTATTATATACAGATGTCACTTTTGTAACATATATATATGTTATATATATATATATATATATATATATATAAACTTTTACATATATATATATGTAACTTTTGTAATTGTCCTACATTCCTTGGATATTCTGTCCTTTGTTCCTTTGTTTTCAGTCTTTTTTCTCTTTACTTTCATTTCTGCTGGGTTTTTTTTTTTTTTTTGAATCTCTGTTATCTTTGCTTTTTAGTTTTCTTTTTCAGCTCAGAGATTCTTGTTTCTGCAATGTTTAATCTAGTAATAAATCTTCTAAAGGCATTCTTCATTTCTGTTGCAATGTTTTTCATTGTTACCATTACTTTTTGGTTCCTTCTTAAGATTATCATCTCTCTGCTTACCTTATGCATCTGTTGTTGCATGCTGTCTACTTTATTCATTAGTGCCCTTAGCATATTAATCACGGTTGTTTAAAATTCTTTGATAATTCCAACTCACCTGTCATTACTGGTTCTGATGCTTCCTTTGTCTCTTCCAAGCATTTTCTTTGTCTTTTAGTATGCTTTGCGATTTTTTCTTGATTGCTTAATATGATATACTGGATAAAAAGAACTGCTATAAATGGGCCTTCAGTAACAAAGTGGTAAGGGGTGGGGAAAGGGGAAGCATTCTGTAAGTCTTATGATTAGGTTTCAATCTTTTAGTTAGACTATGCCTCTGGACTGTAAACTTGACAAGTGTTTCTTAGTTTTTTCTATCCCCTTAGGTGGGACAGGACCTCTATAGTGAGCTGGAGCTTAGTATTTCCCTTCTTCTACACGTCAGAAGAGGTACATTCTCTATAAGATGGCAATTCAACAGTAGGTATCTGGCTAAGGGAAACTCTCAAGTGCATATAGACACAAGGAACTTCCTACAAGGATATACACGGCAAAATATTTCTGTAATAGCAAAATACAATGACAACAATAACAACAAGAAGTAATACCCAAACAAAACAACAGAAATCCATAAAAAATAGATGGTAAAACAGGCATAAAATTACTTTGTATAAAGTAGTCAAGATATTTAAGTAAGGGCTATATATATCTACATGGGCAAATTTTATAGCCCCAAGAAGCAAGTTGCACAAATAACATCAAAACCACTTCTGTAAATATTAAACACACCCCAAACAACACTAACTACACAGATAGAAAAAGTGTGAACACGTAGACAGGAAACATAAACTACACTTTAAGGTAATGGTTACCTCTCTGGAGGAAGAACTTAGAGAATGCCATTGTGGAAGCATGCCAAAGAAACTTCTGACCCCAAAATATTTAGTTTCCTTAAAAAGAGAAAATGAACTGAAGCAAGCATGACAAAATGTTAATATTGAATGCATCTGGATAGAGGACAGATGGGTGATTTTTATATTACCACCTACATGGCTTTTGCACATTAGAAACAGTGCATAGAAAGACAAGAGAAGTTACATCATCCTTGCTCTGGAAGTGTGTCAGTTATGGACTGTACTATGAGGTGCTATAAATGTCAAAGTGGAGTCTATTTTTTTTGAATATTTCCCAAAATACTTGACCTTGGGGTTATTTTTTCAAGGAGAGTCTTGTGGGATGACAACTATCAGAGCACATTTGAGAAGCACTGCCTTATTATTAGATGGCAGATACCATCAGGAAACATTAAATGTCATTATTAGTCACAACACACAAATGAAGACACAGACTTAAGCTTCTTAAGTTGGGACTGTCATACCCATCTTTGAGGTTTCCTCTTTACCCACTTTGTCCCCGTTTGATGGTTGAAATCAGGCAATTCAGATCTGTAGATAGTTCAAAGTCAAGAGTGTTAGGGATCCTCAATATCACTACTAATGTCAGAGGTTCATTAAAAGGACTCATGTAAAAAAAAAACAACAACTCATAGAACTCAGCATATAGTTGTACTCAGGACTAAGATCTATCACAGCAGTGCAGAAAGGATACAGGACAAGAACTTAACGGGAAAAGACACGGGTGGAGTTTAGAGGAATCGATGTTCAGGTCTTCTTATGCTCTCTGCCTCCCATGAAGGCTCACACAGAGCATTCTCTTTCCCCAGCAATGAAAATGCAGCAACATGTGTAATGTCTCTGGCCAGGGAAGCCCTTTCATACTAATTTTAGGATTTTTACTGGAGGCTTGTCACAAAGGCACCCTCTGCTTATCAAGCAGCGAAAGTCCAGACTTGCAGGAGGAAGACAGGTACCCAGAATAAAACACATCGTGCAAACAGTCTAAGCATAATAGACACCCTTATCAATTAGGGAGTGTTAAGAACTCTTCTGATTCTGGCTCAAGGTAAGACTGAAGCAATAACAGCATCTGTTGAAGAATTTAGTGATATATGGAGAAGCATAATCTACACTAAAAACTCAGTGGACAGTCTTCTTACACAATATTTATAACGATAAATATGCTCATATAAATCCATGCTTTCCTTGGATAGTTCTTAGTTTTCAATGTTTAATTTTACTTGACATAATTCAAAGAAATAGGGCAAAGGGTAAGAAAAGGCTTTTTGGTTATTTTTCTAGATGGAAACAGATATACACTGGAGAACTTCAGGAGCAACTAATGTATTTCAGTCACAGAGCCCAAACATGATTTCATTTGTTCTTCCTAAAATTTCACATTTTAGTGAGTAGGTTTCTTTATTTAATTTTTATTTTAAAACTTTCCAAATCAAACTTTACATACTATCTTCTTAAAAGAAAATTTCAGCATTGTTAAAATTCAACTTTATTTTTCTTCTTTCAGGAGTAGGTTAAATTTCAAACAAATTGGCTTTCTTGCTTCTAGGGTTGTCTTTCCACCACTTTCTTGAAAAATAAAAATTGTTGGGGGCACCTGGGTGGTTCAGTGGGTTAAAGCCTCTGCCTTTGGCTCAGGTCATGATCCCAGGGTCCTGGGATCAAGCCCCATATTGGGCTCTCTGCTCAGCGGGGGGCCTGCTTCCTTCTCTCTCTCCCTCTGCCTGCCTCTCTGCCTACTTGTGATCTCTGCCAAGTAAAAAAAAATCTTTAAAAAATTAAAAATTGTTATTTATTTCAATGTTATATAATACTATATATTAATGAATTATTAAGTAATGACTTGATAGAAGGACAATTACCTTTAAATTATACCATATTCCCATGGATTAAAGAGATTATAAAAAATGAAACCATAAAGATCTAGAGGTAGTTCTTCTTTTCCTCTTCCTTTTCCAGAACAACTCAGTCATAAAGCCATTAGGTAGAGACAACCAGGAGAGGCATGTGCACCAGGATAGGGAAGGCCATGGTGGCTCGGAATGAGGTAAGATAAGCATCTGCATAGGAGGGAGGTCCACCATGGGTGACAGAGATTGAACAGGGTGAATAGGGTGCTCAGACATGAGAGTGGACTGGCTCAGGGTGTCAGAGACTGGGTAGGATGACGAGGGAGTCCACATAGTGACATCCAGCTACAGCAGCCCTGTAGTCCCAGTGGGGTAAGGAAGTAATTATAAAAGAGGTGCTGGTGACGGCGAAGGGAAATTGGTGCATATAAGGAGATGATCAAATAAGTGAAAGTTTAAGGATAATGATATCCAGGAAGAAACTGAGATGAATATTGTAGTGATGGATTGAAATTGGAGGTGTCGGTGTGAAGAAATGTTTTTCAGTATTGTAGATATACATGGATAAAAACACAGATACAAAAATGTTTATGTGTATATAGGTGTGTGTACCTATCTGTGTGTATGTGTGTATGCAAATATTCTCTATCTCTGTCCAAATAGAGGGAATGGGAGCAGCAACACCATAATGTTAATAATTGCATGAAGCATGCAGATCTTGGTTTCCAAATACTATTCTCCCTTAACAGAATCAGGGTTCCTTGGAAAAACAGCTGATTCTAAAACTGGGAAAGAGAAAGTCCAAATGAACTTAGAACATCTTATTGTAGCATGAATAAGTACTCAAAGAATTTTGGGTGACTTGTCAAAAGGACAGAGAAGCCAGCTTACAGGGAGTCAAGCCTTAAAGTACCTTGCTAAGAAATACAATTCCTATCTTTTGTCTAATCTTCTATCAGGTTGCATATGAGCTTATCATGTAGCTTTTTCAGATTCTTTACCTATTCTGTAAACGGATCCTTTCTGGGATATATCTGTGGAAAATGTATTTCCTCATTTGTGGCTTATCTGGTCATTATCTTTAAGTCATCTTTTGTCTTTTGGGTTTTTAAAAAATTTTTTAATTTAAATTCCCATTATTTAACATACAATGTAATATTAGTTTCAGGTGTACAATATAGTGATATGCGTGGAAAATGTCTTCTCATTTGTGGATTACCTGGTCACTGTCTTTAAGGTATCTTTTGATGAACGGTCATTATTAATTTTAATAGAGCTGAATTTGTCAATTTTTCCTTTATGGTATGTGCTTTGTGGGCCTTGTTTTATAATGTTTTTCTACCCCACATTATAAAGATCATGTGCTACATTGTCTTCTAAAGATTAAAAACCTCACCTTTTTCAATTTGGTCTCTAATCCACATATGATGTTTGTTTATGTATGGAGTGGTACAGAGAGACGATTCCTTTATTTGTCTACGGGTAACCAATCATTGCATCACCATTTACTATCCTAAGGAATAGTCATTTCTTTTCCCACCTGACTATTCAAACCCAACACCAGTACCAAACTGCCATAATTATTAGAACCTTACAATAAATCCTTTTTTAAAGATTTTATTTATTTATTTGACACAGAGAGAGATCACTAGTAGGCAGAGAGGCAGGCAGAGAGAGAGGGGGAAGCAGGCTCCCTGCTGAGCAGAGAGCCCAACACGGGGCTTGATCCCAGGACCCTGAGATCATGACCTGAGCTGAAGGCAGAGGCTTAACCCACTGAGCCACCCTGGCACCCAACCTTATGATAAATCTTAATATCCAGTAAAGAAAAAAAGAACTCTCTTGAAACCTCAACTCCCAGACACTAGCCAAGGGCCAAATTTTTAAGCAGGCCTTCCTAGGGATACCAGTCTCAGGTCTGTTATGCTAACTTTTCTCTGCAGGGGACAATCGGCAAAGACCTCAGATAATGGAATCAGGTATTAAAGAATCTGATGGGAGAAAATGATAAGCTGAAGCCAAAAAGCTGAAACCTACTAAGGAAAATGAGAGCTTTGCATTAAAGTCCATAAGACTGATTACTAGAGAAGACCCAGCTTAACAGCAATTAATGTGAAAAAAACCCACAAGAGTTTACTTCTTAATATGAATTAACAGTGTTAACTGAGCCATCGGAAAAACTAATGGAATCTTATTATAAATTAATGGGAGTGTCATGTCCAGATTAATGGACTGAGAACTCCCATGGTATTCTTTTTTTTTTTTTAATTAAATTTTTTATTTATTTTCAGCGTAACAGTATTCATTGTTTTTTCACCACACCCAGTGCTCCATGCAATCTGTGCCCTCCCTAATACCCACCACCTGGTTCCCCCACCCTCCCACCCCGCCCCTTCAAAACCCTCAGGTTGTTTTTCAGAGTCCATAGTCTCTCATGGTTCACCTCCCCTTCCAATTTCCCTCAACTCCCTTCTCCTCTCCATGACTGACGGATTCCCTGGGGAATTCTATCAAACTTTCAAAGAAGAAATAATACCTATTCTCCTGAAGCTGTTTCAAAAAATTGAAGCAGAAGGAAAACTTCCAGACTCTTTTTATGAAGCCAGCATTACCCTGATCCACAAACCAGGTAAAGACCCTACCAAAAAGGAGAATTTCAGACCGATATCACTGATGAATATGGATGCTAAGATTCTCAACAAGATCCTAGCAAACAGGATCCAACAGCACATTAAAAAGATTATCCACCGTGACCAGGTGGGATTCATCCCTGGGTTACAAGGATGGTTCAACATTCGCAAATCAATCAATGTGATAGAACAAATCAATAAGAGAAGAGAGAAGAACCACATGATCCTCTCAATTGATGCAGAAAAAGCTTTTGACAAAATCCAGCATCCGTTCCTGATTAAAACGCTTCAAAGTATAGGGATAGAGGGAACATTCCTGAACTTCATCAAATCTATCTATGAAAAACCCACAGCAAATATCATCCTCAATGGGAAAAAGCTTGCAGCCTTCCCACTGAGATCAGGAACACGACAAGGATGCCCACTCTCACCACTCTTGTTCAACATAGTATTAGAAGTCCTAGCAACAGCAATCAGACAACAAAGAGAAATAAAGGGTATCCAAATCGGCAAGGAAGAAGTCAAACTCTCTCTCTTCGCAGATGACATGAGTCTTTATATGGAAAACCTGAAACACTCCACCCCCAAACTACTAGAACTCATACAGCAATTCAGTAATGTAGCAGGATACAAAGTCAATGTCCAGAAATCAGTGGCTTTCTTATACACTAACAATGAAAATACAGAAAGGCAAATTAGAGAATCGATTCCATTTACTATAGCACCAAAAACCATAAGATACCTCGGAATAAACCTAACCAAAGAGGTTAAAGATCTGTACTCGAGGAACTACAGAACACTCCTAAAAGAAATTGAAGAAGACACAAAAAGATGGAAGACCATTCCATGCTCTTGGATCGGAAGAATAAACATCGTTAAAATGTCTATACTGCCCAGAGCAATCTATACTTTTAATGCCATTCCGATCAAAATTCCACCAGTATTTTTCAAAGAGCTGGAGCAAATAATACTAAAATTTGTATGGAATCAGAAGAGACCCCGAATTGCTAAGGAAATGTTGAAAAACAAAAATAAAACTGGTGGCATCACGTTACCTGATTTCAAGCTTTACTACAAAGCTGTGATCACCAAGACAGCATGGTACTGGCATAAAAACAGACACATGGACCAGTGGAACAGAGTAGAGAGCCCAGATATGGACCCTCAACTCTATGGTCAAATAATCTTCGACAAAACAGGAAAAAATATCCAGTGGAAAAAAGACAGTCTCTTCAATAAATGGTGCTGGGAAAACTGGACAGCTATATGTAGAAGAATGAAACTTGACCATTCTCTCCCATGGTATTCTGAAATGATCAGACACCATTTGGAAAATGGGTATATTTCTAAGGTTCTTATGAAATATGAAAAAATAAGAGCAGTACAATGGGTAGTGTGGGTTGCTATGGTGACACTGATATGTGAGCAGTCTTAACATTTTTTTTTAAGATTTTATTTATTTATTTGACAGAGATCACAAGTAAGCAGAGAGGCAGGCAGAGAGAGGAGGAAGCAGGCTCCCTGCTGAGCAGAGAGCCCAATGCGGGGCTCCATCCCAAGGACCCTGGGATCATGACCTGAGCCGAGGGCAGAGGCTTTAACCCACTGAGCCACCCAGGCGCCCCAAGTCTTAACACTTTTGAAATGAGGTTTTGAAAATTTTTAAACGAGTCATAGTTATTTTCTTTTGCTCCATTTGGCAGAAATGAGAACAAGAATGGCAGCTTTAGGGAAGCAGATGCAGAGACAATATAAAAAGGAATTAGAAGAGCCCAACTCTGGAATTCGCTGACTCAGGCAAGAATGTGTTTCCCCATAATGGAAGCATTTGCATAGCTGAAGGAACATGTATCTCTATACTGGATAAGACCCTGAACTAGAAGACCTATAGAGTCTCTTTCCACTCTAAAATTCTTGACCCTATGGTTTTATTGATTTAGACATTTTTCATTGTACCTATGGCTTAGATGCTGCTGAATTGAAAGCCAAAGTAAAAGCAAGAGTGATCTTTGCCCAGTGTCTCTGATTCTGACTCTGAGTGTTGCAGCAAGAACCATGGGTATACTCACAAGCACTGAGGGCTCATTTCATAATATTTCCTCATAGACACAAGGCCCTAAATATGGAGACAAAAACGTCACAGTAGTTTTTTTTTTTTTTTCCTTCTTTTTGAGAGAGAAAGTGCATGAGTGGAGGGGAGGAGAATCTTAAGCAGTTTCCATGCCTCCAGTGCAGAGCCCGACACAGGCCTCAATCTCCTGATCCTGAGATTATGACCTGGGCTGAAATCAAAAGTCAGATGCTTAATCGAATGAGCCACCCAGGCAGCCCTTCACCTATAGAACTAATCCTCAAGGATTATATGACAAACATCAAAACTCTACTTCAATGAGGGAACGTATTAGATTTTAGATATGATTTCAATAAACATCAGGAAATGCCATAGTATCAACTGGCCAGAATCCCTCACATTCCACCATTAAAAATTAATTTTTCTGAATCTTAAAAATATGTTGATTTTCATAAAACCCCTACTAAAAAGAAACATCCAGGACTTCCAGGGAAGACGGTGAATTAGGAGGATCCTAGGCTCACCTTGTTATACCTAGATAACATCCACATCAGAATAAATAAACCAGAAAATTACCCAAAGACTGGCAGAATAGGCTTTCCACAGCTAGATGTAAAGAAGTGGCCACATTGAAGAGGGTAGGAAGGTCAGGAGAGGAGACTTGTCAAGGGCCAAACTGACATGTGGGACTGTCAGTGGGAGGGAGGGAAACCACAGGTGTGAGAGGAGAGAGGAGAAGATCCCACCCCAGGCACCCCAGGCATGGGGACCTAAACTGGAAAGACAAATCCCCATAATATTTGGCTTTGAAAACCACAGGGACCTAATATGTGAGTTCTTACAACCAGTGGAGCTTAATAGCCAGAAGCTTTAAAAATCAGTGGCTCTGCTCTGGGAAAACCAGAGGGCAATAGGAAACCGATTCGCCACTCTTACAGAGAAAGCACAACAAATAGTTTGGCTGAGATGAAGCACAGAAGCAGCAGTTTGAAAAATGCCTGGGGTATAGGGGAAGGAAATTTATTTAGCAATCTCAGAGCCTGTACTAGAGGGGCAGGGATTGTTGGAAGACATCCCCAAGAACAAAAGGGCTAGGGGTACCATTTCCCTCCCCTTCCCATTAGCCTGGATACATGGACACTAGCTAGGACTGACACAGCGCCAATACTCCCCACTTATCTTGCTAACACTGTGTCCTGCCCTCACAGGTTTTTGAAGATATGCCTCCTATGAACCAGCCAGCCTCAGAAATTTTTCCCACGTGGCTGCACTTGAGCTCCCACAGTAGACCAGCATGGAACTTGCTGGCACCACACAACCCAATCCCATGTTCTCCTGGAGACCTGACTCCTCTAATACACCCTTGCCCAGAGCCCAATCAAAGCAGGTCCATAGGCCTGACAGGGTGCAAGCTGCTCTAACAGGGGCCAGCAGCACTCCAAAGTCACTTCTGCTCAAGGGAAAGGAGACAATAACCTCACAAACCAGTCCAACTGTAGCCTCACCAGTGAGTTCGGAACAGACATCTTGCTTAACTGTAGGCTCTATCCACCAGCAAAAGCTTCTCAGGGAACAACACAGGGAGAGAACCCTGTAGTTCTGTGATACTAGAGCTCTGGCAAACACCTGTTCTAACTCAACTCAAGCCCAAGGTGGATCCAGACTGGCCCACTAACAATATAGACACCAAACCCTGCTTGCAACAGGGAAAGAGAGCCATTTCAAATGAATGGACTAAAGACAAACACAGCTCAGCCACAACAATAAGGTGCACACAACACACATAGAAGACACTCCTAAAGAACCAGGGTGTGGTGAAAAGGGCACATTGCATTGCAGGGCACTATGGGACCACTTCTTCATAAGAACAGAATTTTCAAGAGCAGGAGACAGACCTGACTTTCCTAACACAGTAAGTTAGACAAAATGAGAAGATAGAGGAATACGTCCCCAATGAAAGAACAGAACAAAATCACAGCATACGAGTTAAACAAAATGGAGATAAGAAGAGAAGAAGAGAAGAAACAGAGAAGAACTAGAAAAGTAACCATACAATAAGGAACAAAATGGCAATAAACACGTAACTATCAGTAATTGTTTTCATGAAAATGGACCAAGTGTTCCAGTCAAAGGACATAGGGTGATAGAATGGATGAAAAAATCAAGACCCATCTGTATGTTGCCTACAAGAGACTCATTTCAGACTGAAAGACACGGGCAGATTGAAAGTAAAGGGGTGGAAAACAATTTATCATGCAAGTGGATGTGAAAACAAAGCCAAGGTAGAAATACTTACAGCAGACAAAACTGACTTTAAAACAAAAACTCTAATAAGAGATGAAGAAGGACTTACATAATCATAAAGGGAATAATCGAACAAGAACATAAAACAACTATAAATATTTATGTACCCAACATAGGAGTACCAAAATCCATAAAGCCACTAATAACAAATGTAAAGGAAGTAATCAATAGTAATACAATAAAGTAAGGGATATTAACATCTCACTTTTATCAATGGAGAGATCATCCAAACAGAAAATTAACAAGTCAACAGGGACCAGGTGGATCTAACAGATATATTGAGAACTTTCCATACTAAAACAGTGAAACACAACATTCTTTTCAAGTGCATATATAACATTCTCCAGAATAGATCACATGTTAGGCCACAAAACAAATATCAACAAGTTAAAAAAGACTGAGGTCATACCATGTATCTTTTCAGACCATAACACAATGAACTAGAAATCAACCATAAGAAAAAAATCTGGAAAGAACATAAATACATGCAGATAAAATAACATGTTACTAAACAACAAATGGGTCAACCAAGAAATCAAAGATGAAAACAAGAAAATACATGGAGACAAATGAAAATAAATACACAATTTGTGTACTTAGAAAAATGAGAACAAACAAAATCCAAAATAGTAGAAGGAAGAAAATAATAAAAATTAGAGCACAAGTAAATCATATAGGAGCTAAAACAATAATAGAACAGAGCAATGAAACCAGGAGCTGGTTCTGTGAAAAGATAACAAAACTGGTAAACCTTTAGCTAGACCAATAAGAAAAAAAAGACTCAAACAAAATGAGAAGTGAAAAGGAAGAAATAATAACTGACACAACAAAAATACAAAGGATTATAAGAGAATATTATAAAAGATTATATGCTAACAAATTGGACAATGTAGAAGAAAACTCACAGAAACATACAACCTCCCAAAACTGAAACAGGAAGAAATAGAATATTTGAACAGACCAATTACCAGAAATGAAATTGAATCAGTAATCAAAAAACTTCCAAAAGAACAAAAGTCCAGGACTAGATGGCTTCACAAGTGAATTCTACTGAACATTTAAAGAAGAGTTAATACCTAGTCTTCTCAAGCTATCCCCAAAACAGAAGAGGATGGAAATCCTCCAAATTCATTCTAGAAGGCCAGCATTACCCTGATACCAAAACCAGACAAAGACATTACAAAAGAAAAGAGAACTTTGCTCCACTATCTCTGATGAACATAGATGTAAAAATCCTCAACAAATTACTAGCAAACCAAATCCAACAATAAATTAATAAAGTCACTCACCACAATCAAGTGGGATTCATTCCTGGGATGCAAGGGTGGTTCAATATTTGCAAATCAATCAACGTGATACATCACATCAAGAGAAAGGATAAAAACCATATGATCATCTCAATAGATGCAGAGAAAAGCATCTGACAAAGTACAACACCCATTTATGATAAAAAACCTCAACAAAGCAGTTTTAGTGGGAACATATCTCAACATAATAAAGTCCATCTATGAAAAACCCACAGTAAACATCATATTCAATGGTGGAAAACTGAGAGTTTTCCCCTTAAGGTCAGCACAAGACAAGGATGTCCACTCTCACCACTTTTATTCAACATAGTACTGGAAGTCTCAGCCCCAGCAATCAGACAACAAAAATGAATAGAAAGCATCCAAATTAGCATGGAAGAAGTAAAATTTTCATTATTTGCAGATGATCTGATACTATATATAGAAAACCTGAAAGACTTCATCAAAAATCTATTAGAACAGATAAATAAATTCAATAAGGTCACAGGACACAAAATCAATGTACAGGAATCCATTGCATTGCTATACATTAATAATGAAGCAACAGAAAGAGAAATTAAGAAAACAATCCCATTTACAACTGCACCAAAGATAATAAAGTACCTAGAAATAAAATTAACCAAGGAAGTAAAAGACCTGTGCTCTGAAAACTATAAAACATCAATGAAAGAAATTGAAGAGAACATGAACAAATGGAAAGACATTAAACTATAAGATTAAACTATAAATTAAACTATAAGATGGATTAAAGACCTAAATGTGAGACTTGAAACCAAAAAATTGTAGAAGAAAGCATAGGCAGTAATTTCTGACATCAGCTGTAGCAACATTTTTCTAGATGGGTCTCCTGAGGCAAGGGAAATAAAAGCAAAAATAAACTATTTGACTACATTAAAATAAAAGCTTCTGCATAGTAAAGGAAACAATCAACAAAACTAAAAGGCAACTTATTGATGGGAGAAGATATATATGATAAAGGATTAGTATCCAGAATATATAAAAAACCAATACAACTCAACACTAAGAAAACAAATAACCCGATTAAAAATGGGCAGAAGACATGAAAAGACATTTTCCAAAGAAAACACCCAGATGGCCAACAGACACATGAAAAGATGCTCAACATCACTTATCATCAGGGAAATGCAAATCAAAACCACAATGAGATATCTCCTCACACCTATTAGAAAGGCTAAAATCAACAACACAAGAAATAACTAGTGTTGGCTAGGATGTAGAAGAAAAGGAACCCTCTTGTACTGCTGGTGGGAACGCAAACTGGTACAGATACTGTGGAAAACAGTACGGAGTTTCCTTAAAACATTAAAAATAGAATTACCATTGGATCTAGTAATTCCAATACTGGGAATTTACACAAAAAATATGAAAACACTATTTCAAAAAGATATATGCACCCCTATGTTTATTGCAGGATGATTTACAATTGTCAAATTATGGAAGCAACCCAAGTTCATCAACAGATGAATGGATAAAGAAGATACGATGTGTGTTGGAATATTACTCAGCCATAAAAAAGAATGAACTCTTGCCATTTGCAACAACATGGATAGATCTAGAGGGTATAAATGCTAAGTGAAACATCAGAGAAAGACAAGCACTGTATGATTTCACTCATATGTGGAATTTAAGAACTAAAACAAATGAACAAAGAAAATAACAACAACAACAACAAAAACCCAGACTCTTTATATAAATATAGAGAATAAACTATGGTTACCAGAGGTGAAGTTGGTGGGGAGGGCAGTGAAAATAGGTGAAGGGGTTTTAAAAATAAATAAATAAAATAATGTCTCTAAGTTGCCCATTGTATGATTTATTATATTTACCAAACCTATATTTTTTGACACTTAATACTATATATTAACACATGAAATTTGGACTATCCCAGAAAATCAAGGTTATATGGATAACATTTGTTTTTTGTTTCATGCTTTGCTTTGTCTCAGAGACATTAGTAGTAAATTTTCAAAGTTAAAGGAGGACATAATTTTTAAAGCCAGTAATCCCAGGCAAAGAGCATATTACTCTCCGGAATATCTCATTAGGGCCACTTCTGTTTAGTGTTTAATGAAAAGGCTTAGAAAATTGATTCAAGTGACTGACCCGTGGAAACAGGCTTAGGAAACGTTAAGCATCTATGATTTCTTCATTTAAACAAAGCCTTGGTTGGACTCCAGAGGGAAAGCAAGTCATCTTTTAAAATGCAGCTGATGTAAAGAAGTAAAGAAATGTTATAATAAAATACCTGCATTTGTTGGCCTTAGTTGAGCTTGAAAGATCAAGCAAATGACCCATGTGAGTGGGACAGAGATCCCATTGTCTTCACTAGTACGAGCAGAGACACGTGTTGTAACATGGTTTTCACATTTAATAAGGTAGTGCACAAAAAAATTAGTTTTAGCTAATATCATGTGAATTGGAGTTCTCTAAACTTTTTGTCTCATGTAAAAAAATTCTGAGTTGCATAAAAAAATACCAAGTTTGGGGTGTGGTGCATAAACAATGAATCTTGAAACACTGAAAAAAATAAAATTTAAAAAAATACTGAGTTTGTATCAGTAAGAAAAAAAATGAGTTATATCCTCATCATGTATATGTGCATTTTATTTACTTATATTCTTTACTCCCTTAACTTACTTTTATTCAAACTTACTTCCTTGAAACAACTAAAACCCTAGTCACAACCAGCTCTCTACCTATTCTGCAGCTGTGTCCTGTTAATGCATTTGGCCGGAGTAATACCCACAACCATGCGGATGGGTCTCCATTTAAATTCAAGTTGCAAACCTCCTGCGGGCCCTTAATGCAGCTGGGCCATTAGACTGTTCTTCCCTAATCTAGTCATTCCCCCTCAAGTATATCTCAAACCTTACTGTGAGATTACATGGGCATCTTGATAAATATGTTTTTTGATCTTGCCATGTAGCACGAGAGCCTATGTTTCTAACAAGCTTTCAGGTAAGGTACAACACTGGAGACCTTTGAAGAGCAAGATTCTAGATGACTATTTTGTACCATAATATCTGTCTTCAAGCTTCTAACACCTCCTCCCCTACTTCCAGCTAGTGGCTTGGTTTCTGCTGCACTGAGAGTCATAGGGATCAGAAGAGGATTTCACAGACTCCACTACCTTATCTACCCACCTGCCAGCATCTCGACCTTCTCACCTGGTAGACATCTCAAATATAACTTGCTTAAAAGTGAACTTCTTTATTTTTAAATTTTATTTTCAAAAACATTTATTTATTTTATTTTAATTTTATGTCATCTTCTTGTGGTATGAACTCTTAACATGAGACCTACCCTCTTAATAGATTTTTAAGTGTACAATGCAATACTGTTATCTATATGCACAATGTTGCACAGCATATCTTTAGAAATTATTCATCTTGCATAACTGTAATTTTATACCCATTGATTTCCAACTCTAAACTTTTCCCTCCTCCTAGCCCCTAGCAACTGCCACTCTATTCTTTGGCTCTATAAGTTTTACCATTTTAGACACCCTATACAAGTATAATAATGCAATAGATACCCTCCCATGCCTGGCTTATTTTACATAGTATAATGTCCTCAAGGTTTATCACTGTTGTCCAATATGATTGTATTTCTTACCTTTTAAGATTGAATAATATTCTGTGGCAGGTATGTAATACATTTCTAAAAATATATTCATCTGTAGATGGACATTTATGTTTTTTCTACAACTTCGTTACTGTGAATAGTTCTGTAAAGAGCATAAAAATGCTAGTATCTCCTCCAGCTCCTGATTTCAATTCTATTGAACAAATACACAGAATTTGGATTGCTATAACATTTGGTAGTTCTATTTTGAATGTTTTGAGGAACGTTCATATTATTTTCCATAGAAGCTGCACCATTTTCCATTCCCACCAAGTATATAAGGGTTGCAATTTACCCACGTCCTTGTCAACATTGTTGTCTTTTTTAAAATTTTAATTATCACCGATAATTAGTGACATTGAGCATTTTTTCATAAACCTATTGGCTATTTGTATATATTAATTGGGGAAATGTCTATTCAAATCTTCTGCCCATTTTAAAGTCTGATTGTTAATTTTCTTGAATTGTAGGACTTCCATATATATATATAGGGAATAACTGCTTATCTGAAATAGGGTTTGCAAATGTTTTCTCCCATTCTGCAGGTTACCTATTCATTCTGTTGATTGTTTCTTTTGCTGTGTGGGATTTTCAGTTTGATATCGTCTCACTTGTCTATCTTTGTTTTTGTTGCTTATGCTTTTGTTGTTACATCCATGAATTTGTTGCCAAGAGCAATGCCATAAAGCTTTCCCCCCATCTTTTCTTCTAGGAGTTTTACAGTTTTGGAAATAGGCAACCTGAACGGGCCCATAACTGGTGGGGAGGTTGAAACAGGAACCAAAAATCTCCGAAGAAAGAAAAGCCTAGGGCTGGAAGGCTTTGCTGACAAATTCTACCACACTATTCAAAGAAGATATAACACCAATTCTTATCAATCGCTTCCAATGAATTGGAGATGATAGAATATGTCTAAACTCATGTTATGAGGCTAGCATTACCCTGATAAATCCAGAAAAAGATGCCAGAAGAAAGAAAAACTGGAGATCAATATCCTTGATGTATATGGATGTAAGAATCATGGATGAAATACTAGCAAACTGAATTTAATAGTATATTAAAATGATCATACACCATGAACAAGAGGGATTTTTTTCCTGGAATAAAAGGATGTTTCCACATAAGAAAATCAATTAAATTAAAGAGGTGATTAAGTTAAAACGAGGATGTTAGAGTGGGTTTAATCTAATGTTACTGGTTTTCTTGTAAGAAGAGGAAATTTGGATACATAGAGACCTCAGGGATAGGCATGCATAGAGGAAACACCATGTGAAGACATGGCAAGAAAGTGGTCGTCTGCAATCCAAGGAGTGAAGCCTCAAAAGAAACCAACCATGCTAACCCCTTGATCTTGTACTTCCCGCCTCCGCAACTGAGAGAAAACAAATTTCTACTGTTTCAGCCGTCCAGCTTACAGTGTTTTGTTATAGCGGTCCTTACAAACAAATGCACTTCCAGTTTTGTTTGTCCGCAACATCTATTTAACCTCTTCATGATCATGCAAAACATCTGAAGGTATTCTGTATAGAAAAAGTGCAGGAGCTGGGGCCATCTTCTACTGTTTCATAGCCAGTGCTGCCAGCTGTGATTTAGGCTTAGTAGTCCGTTTGAATATAATGATATTGCATTTACTTTTTTTTTAGATTTTATGTATTCATTTGACAGAGAGAGATCACAAGTAGGCAGAGAGGCAGGCAGAGAGAGAGGTGGAAGCAGGCTCCCTGCGGAGCAGAGAGCCTGATGCAGGGCTCGATCCCAGGACCCTGAGATCATGACCTAAGCCGAAGGTAGAGCCTTAACCCACTGAGCCCCCCAGAGCCCCCATGATATTGCATTTAATAATCAAACTGCTCTTCTAAGGTGTGCATACAAGGAGAAAGGTGAGAGATGTAGACTAAGGCTGTTGATTTATTGTTGCAAACTGCAACGAATCAGGAACATCAAACACAAAAAGCTAATAGCCATGAGACATACCCGAGAGGGGTCAAGTGTTAATTCTGTCAAAAGTGGACAAAACCTGTAACACATGCCCTCTCTCAACTTGCAGCTCTCAGCAGGAATCACAAGTTAGGAATGCAATAATCTTTGCAGAAATACAGAGCTGGTCAGCATCTCGATTTCATGGTCCCATCAGAGGACAAGACCTTTCCCATAAGCGTGTATATGTGAACCAGACAGCCCAACAGCATCCATGATGTTTTTTATAGTTTAGGGACTCACAGATGAGTATCCCAAATCTGCAACAAAGACCCAGAATCTGATTTTCATTCACTGAGTAAAGCAACTTTGCAGACTTTGTTTCCACACAGCTAGTGCTGAGCTTTGAATAGCCCATGGTACATAACATCAGCTTTTAGTCAGGTCCAGGCAATCAAGATCTATGCATTCAGTATTCTTAAAAAAGCTTAGATATTGCAGGGCCAGACTGGCAGCTTTGTTCCAAATCCAGGTGACAATCAGGGCTTGCCTAAGCCCTGTCAGTCTTGGAGCTGAACTTGACCCACTAAAAAAAACATACAGGCTGGAAAATCATCAGCTTCTAAGGGTCAGACATTTGATTTCATAAGAGCTCACTAACAACTAAAAACTGCATTCTAGAACTCCAACATTGTATCTCCATTTGGAGATTGCTTCACTTTCATGTTGTTTCTCTTTTTCCAGAGACCCCAATAGGCAAAAATCACGAAAATTTATTGTTTTCAATATTCAAAGAGCTCAAATTCCAATCAGCCCACCACTGGTAAAAAGTAAGAATGTTGTGTTTGACTAACCTATTTTTTTAAGCTTTCCCTGAGTGGGAGGATCCTTGCAGCATTTATATAATTACAAGTACACAGTATTTTATATCGATTTTATGATACACTCTGATGCAATAGCCATAAACACATTTTTAAAAATTCTTTCCTTTTCTCATTGCAAATTCACTCAACCCCCTAACAAGAAATTCAGATTTACAGGTTTAACACTACAGATCCCTGAGATACAGACTAGAACGTGGTGTGGGAAGGAGCAGCAGTTAGCAGTAGTTAGTGATTTTGGTAGCAGCTAAGCCAAAGAAATGACTAGAGTGTTGCCCTTCCCGCTTTTTCCCCCAAAGTTTATCTAAAGCTTTGCTCCAGTCCTGGGAACCGAATTTAACCATTTTCCTCTCACTTGGTGGAAAGAAAAATACAGACTTCCAACATTTTTGGCTGGCCCAAGCTTATCTTTGGAAATGAGGGGGTCCTTTTTCCTGTCATCTGGAGGAAGTACAAAAACCAAAGGCTTTTTACACTTTTTTTTTTTTTCAGTTAGTTTTCATGGCCAAATTAGTCAGAGGATCCAGCAGGTCAACTCTTTTCTTTTTCTTTCCTTTTTTTTTTTTTTTTAAGATTTTATTATGTATTTGACACAGAGAGAGAGAGATCACAAGTAGGCATAGAGGCAGGCAGAGAGAGAGGAGGAAGCAGGCTCCCCGCTGAGCAGAGAGACCCATGCGGGGCTTGATCCCAGGACCCTGAGATCATGACCTGAGCCGAAGGCAGAGGCTTAACTCACGGAGCCACCCAGGCGCCCCAGGTCAACTCTTCTGATGTTGGATCTATCGCAACAGAGAACAGCTCAACTGCTGTTTTCATACTAAAGATGACTCCATAGCCACCCAGGGACCAAAGGGTTGTCATCTCCCACTCCTTCATCTTTCCATTTCCCAAACCTTCATCCTCCCATTTCCCAAAATGCTTTTGCCATATTTCACTGAGTCAGGGTCATTTGAGGATATCTTACTGTTGCCACCACCACGGTGGGAATTTCTAGGACCACTGCCAGGTCTGATGATTCACAAGGAGGACTCATAGGACACAGTAAATAGTCATACTTAAGGCTATAACTTATTATAAGGAAAAGCTACAATGAAAAATAAGCAAGGGTAAGACACATGGCACAAAGCCAGGAGGAAACCACGTGGAAGTTTACAAAAGTTCTCTTTCAATGGATTCACACACATCACAATTAATTCCTTTAGCAACAAGGTGAGATGACACATGTGAATGTTGTCTACCAGAAAAGCTCTTTAGAGGCTCGATGCTCAAAGTTTGTACTGGGATCTGGACATGTAGGCACCCTCTGCTTAGGAAGTACCAAGATTCCATACAAACAGAAAGATCACCTGTGTTCAGCATAAACAATATTGTTTTCACACTTTTGGCAAAACGAGGCATTTTTATCAGTTAAGGAAGGGTAGGAACACTCCCAAAATTGAAGTTCCCAGACACTAGTCAAGGTCTAACATTGCAAGGAGGTCTGATATAACTCATTTATGCACAGTAGGTATAACTTACCCAAACAGGGCACTTACTCCTCTCTACCCACTAGTAGAATAAGCCTGATAGAACAATATCTGTATTTAAAGTACATAAACAGCAACTAACAAGCTTTTATAGGTTAACAAATAATAGTTTCAACTCACCTAATAAAAATCATACTTGCAACCATGTCAAAAGACTTGAAGTCATATTAGGAATTTGTTTTTCAATAACATTAGAGAGGAATTACATTTTTAATTTTTAAAAATCTTTATTGAAATATAATTCAAAAAACATAAAACCTGCCCATTTAAAGTAAAAAATTCAGTGGTTTTTAGTATACTCACAGAATTATGAAACCATCACCAAAATCTAATTTTAGAACATTTTCATCACTCCAAAAAGCAACCCCTTAGTAGCTGCTCCCCATTCTCCCTGACGCTAGGCAACCCCTAATCTATACTCTGCCTCTACAGATTTGCCTCTTTTGGAAATTTCATACAAATGTGATTTCTTTAGGCTGGCTTCTTCCAGTTTTGCTTAATTTTCAAAGTTCCATGTTTCAGTATATAGCAGTATTTCATTCTTTTTTATCCAAAGTTTTCTATTATATGGATAAATCGTATTTTGTTCATGCATTCATCAGTTGATGGCATTAGTTTTCTTTCAATTTTTTTATTATTATTAATGCTGTATAACCACTATGTAGTTTTCATGTGGAAGTATGTTTTTATTTCTCTTGGTAGATATCTAGAAGTGGAATTGCTTCTAACCATATGTTTAACATTTTGAGAAATTGCCAAACTGTTTTCCGAAGTGGCTATACTATTTTGAATTCTCACCAGCATTGTACAAGTGTTAAAATTATTCAACATTTTTACTCACACTTTTTCTTTTCTTTTTTTATTATAGCCATCTAGTGTATGTAAAGTTGTATCGCATTATAGCTTTGATTTTAAATTCCTTTGTGACTAATAATGCTGAGCATCTTTTTACATAGTTACTGGCCATTTGTAGATCTTTCTTGTTGAATTTCATTTGTCTGTTCAAATCCTTTGTCCATTTTAAAATGGAGTTATCTATCTTTTCATTATTGAGTTGCAAAAAGTTATTTTTAAACATATTTTGGATATAAGTCCTTATCAGATACATGTTTTATAATATTTTCTACCATTGCATAGATTGTCTTTGACTTTCTTTTCTTTTTTTTTTTTTAAAGATTTTATTTATTTATTTGACAGATAGAGATCACAAGTAGGCAGAGAGGCAGACAGAGAGAGAGGAGAAAGTAGGCTCTCCACGGAGCGGAGAGCCCGATGCGGGGCTTGATCCCAGGACCCTGGGATCATGACCTGAGCCGAAGGCAGAAGCTTTAACCCACTGAGCCACACACGTGCCCCGTCTTTGACTTTCTTAATGGTATTGTTTATAGCCCAAAGTTTCTATTTTTGGTGAATTTATATTGCTTTGTTTCTAATGCTTTTGTTATCCTATCTAAGACATTTCCTTTTTCTTTTTTTTTTTTGCATTCAAAAACAAGTTCTTTATTTGCTTTTGGAAGCCAAGGAAGATTTTATGTCCTTAAGAATGTTGTCAGATTGAAGTAGTGAAAAGAATACATGCACATTTATACGACAAAGGTATAGATATAGATATGATATGGATAGAGGTATCACTGTTAAATTGTGTTAAGAATAACTCAAAGATAGTTTGCCCAGTGCATAGCAAGCAGTTGCTCCTCAAGCTCTCCAGAAAATTGCAGAGGAAAATCCATTTGACATTTTTTCTTTAATCCACTGAGAAATAAAAGTGGCCAGCAGATGCCACTGTTGTCAGTTGTAAATAATTTTTTTACATTTTAAATAAAGGAGATGAGTCATTACAGAAAAAAAGAAATAGGTTAAGTAACAAAAATAATCATGTTATCTTAAAAAAAAGTGACAAAAGTAATGCATAATGGGATCTTTTTGTTTACCTTTGATTAGACACTTGGCAACTAAAAGACATGAACTAAATTATTAGAAAAAATTAAGAGGGGCGCCTGGGTGGCTCAGTGGGTTAAAGCCTCTGACTTCGGCTCAGGTCATGATCCCAGGGTCCTGGGATTGAGCCCCGCATCGGGCTCTCTGCTCAGCAGGGAGCCTGCTTCCCTTCCTTTCTCTCTGCCTGCTTCTCTGCCTACTTGTGATCTATGTCTGTCAAATAAATAAATAAAATCTTTAAAAAAAAATTTAAGGAAAACAGTCAGTCTTCCATGTTTAAAAATTAGAAGTTGATGGGATAACTCATGTTGACTGATGGCTGTATCTAATAGCAAAGATGTACTGTATCCGGGTGAGTGACAACAAAGAAACGTCAAAAAAAAAAAAAAAAAAAAGGAACTGTCGTTATTTTGCATTGTAAAACAGTGTTGTGTTTATCAAAACTACACTCAATTTTAAATGAGTTGTTACAGCAAATTTATTATTATGTTACCATTTTCTATTTCCATCAATGTTTGTACATACTAAGTCTTTTTAAAATAATTTAAAACATATAAATTAAGGCAGGCCTACATAGCTTACTCCTTGAGGAAAAAATATTCATGTTTATAAGAAGTCATTTTTTAACCCAAGGTTATGATAATTTACTCTTGTTTTCTTCTAAGAGTTTAATAGTTTTAGCTCTTATATTTAGGTTTATGATCCCTTTTGAGTTAATTTTGTGTGAAGTGTGAGGTAGGGATCCAACTTAATTCATTCATAGGTGGATATTCAGTAGTCTTAGTAATATTTTTTGAAAAGACTCCTTCACCAATCAAATGGTTGGTACTGTTGCTTAAAATCAATTAACCATAAAAGTAAGTTCATTTCTGGACTTTCAGTAGTATTAATTTGATCTATATGAGTATCTTTATGCCAGCACCATGCTGTCTTGATTACTGAAGCTTTTTACTAAGTATTAAAATTTCAAGATTGTTTTGTGTAGTCTGAGTTCTTTGCATTTCCATATGAGTTTTAGAATTAGGATACATCTTGATTCCTACAAAAAGGTGGCTGGGATATTGATAGGGATTACATTGAATCTGTAGATTAATTTGTGGAGCACTGCAACTTAATCTTAAGTCTTTATACCCATGAACATGGCATATCTCTATACCTACTTAGGTATTCTTTAATGACTTTTGACAAAGTTTTATAGTTTTTAGTGTACAATTTTACACTTCTTTTGTTAAATTTATTTCTAGGTATTTTATTACTTTTGATGTTACTATAATTGAAATTTTAACATTTCTTTTTCAGATTGCTTATTACTAGGGTATGGAAATACAATTGATTTTGGTAGATTAATCTCAAATACTCCAGACTTGCTGAAATCTCTTATTATTTTTAATAGGTTTTTAGTAGATTCCTTAGGAGTGTCTATTTACATGATTGTCATTCACAAATAGAGATAGGCTTATTTCTTCCTTTCCAAATGAGATGTCTTTTTTTTTTCTTTCTTGCCTAATTATTTTGTCAAGACCCTCTTGTAAAATGCTGAATGGAAGTGGTGAGAGCAGAAATCCTATTCTTGTTTCTGATCTTAAGGGAGAAGCATCCAGTCTTCCTCCATTAAGCATGATGTCATCTGTGGGTTTTTCTTAGATACACCCGTTATCAGGTTAAAGAAGTTCCTTTCTATGCTTAGTTTGTTGAGTGTTTATTTTGCTTTTGTTTTATAATGAAAGACTGTTGCATTTTGCCCTTCCCACATAGTGAGAAAAATCACAAGTATTTTGTGCTTTATTTTACTAATATAGTGTATTATGCTGGTTGGTTTTCTGACTTCAACCCAACTTTGCATTTCTGGGATTAATCCCAAATGATCATGAAGTATAATTCTTTTTCCATGTTGCTGGATTCAGTTTGCTAGGATTTTGTAAAAGATTTTTTCATCTATATTCATAAACAATAATGATTTATAGTTTCCCTTTCTTGTGATATCTTTTTCTAATTCTGGCACTGTAGCATTTAAAATTTTCCCACTTTATATAGGTCATTCTATTAATTATTAATTTTCATCGTCCTCAATATCACTCCACTTCTTGTATCTCTAGGTACAAAAGCTTGAGAGAGGGAAAGAGTGAGAGAGAGAAAGAAGAGAGAAACTGATAATGAAGGAAAGAGAATGTAAATGAAGGAAAGAAAGGTAATATATAGTCCCAGATATGCAAGGCATATAAGATATATCTCTTAATTTTTACTAGTTACATTCAATTTTGTGTCCTTATCAACAACTCTTTTACCAGCGACTTAAGCTCTCCAGAACTCTCTGAATTCTGTTTCATCAAAAGAGAAGAGGTTGGACATAGCCTATTCTCTCTGTCTTACACAGCTCCATCTCTAGCCCATGTGTGCATGCTCCCAAAACAGCACAATGACCACCATTATCACCACTACTCCTCCCTGAAATCTCAGATTCACACTATGCAGAATTTTGCCTGAGGAGAAACTTGAGCACCTCTGGAGAGCAACAGGACATGTCTGTCTTTTTTCAATTCGTAGTATAAACATATAAATCCTCCTTAGTGAAGGGGCAAGTACAGGGCCTGGTAAGATCATAGTGTTCCTTTCATTCTGAAGATTTTGACACAGATCCAATCAAATTAAAAGAAACATTAAGGCAAGTTAGAAAGGAAAAATTATGTTACTCAAGGGCAGTCTTAGCCTAAAGGATGAATTTCTATATCTTTCTTAGGGCCAAGTGGTTGGGAAGGTAATGGGCAAGAAGAACATTTGATTTTTATTTGGCTGCATTATACAACCACCTGGTTCTAGCCAGGCTGAAACAGCCCTCTCGAAGGCCCAAAACTTGGGTAGTTGGTTCAATTCATTTTGGCCCAGAGCCTACCAGGAAAACTTGTTCTATAGCATGTTTTTTATGTGCTTTGGCAAAATAGAGTTGAAACAGAATCCCACATAGACCTCTATCCCAAATGACTGGCCCATCCATGGTTCTTAAGCTGACCCACTGGCCTTTCTCTGGGAGCAATCCTCAAAAGGAGTAGATTTCCTTCACTTCTGCTTTAGAGTCCTCAACTTCTTAGCTTTGTCATAAAGTAAATCATAAAACACTTCCTAATTTTACAGAACCCAGCAGCTTCTGACATTTTTCATTTCTCTGTTTATAGTACCTTGGAGCTGATACAAGTTCCCTCTTTGCCAGTGCTCACTTTAACTTGTCTCCTCTAACACAATTCCAAGGTGCTGCCTGGGCTATGTTTGCCTCTGTAAGTGCTCTGTCCGATACCATAGGCACTAGCCACATGTGTCAAGTGAGTCCTTGAAAAGTGACTACAACACACTGTGCAATGAAAAGTATATATTATATTTCAAAGACTTGGTTTAAAAAGGAGCATGCAAAGTATTTCATTAGTTTTTATATTAATTACGTCTTGAAATTTTAATGTTTTAGATAGGTTACCTAAAATATATTATTAAAATTAATTACACCAATTTCTCTTTACTCTTGTAATGTGGCTACTAGAAAATTAAAAACTAAGTATATGGTTTGCATTTGTGGCTGTTACAGTTCTAGCAGACAGTGCTGTTCTAGATTCTCTTAGTTCTAATAACTAGATACTCCCTTCAGAAATTGTATCCTTCAGGGACAAAGTAATTTTGCATTAGGTAGACTTGGATTTACTTCCTAGTTCTGCCACTAGCTATATAACTTTAGGCAATTTAGTTATCTTGGGTCTTGGTCTCTTTACTTGTAAAATGGGACTATTAACACTTATCAATGTTACCTGTATCTATGGTTCCATTTAATAGATTTGGTGTTTTAAAGTTCAAAAGTTAAGTCTGTGTATAGCTCAATGCTTGTCAAGTGGAAGGTAGACAGGTTCTCATCATCTCTTCCCATCCTAAGTCTATATAGTTAACAAATGGACTTTTCAAATCCCAAGTCTCCTTACTGCTTAATTTGTCCATAAATCTGGTGTTGTTCCTTGTCTCTGATCTGGTGTTCTTTGCACAAGGCTGTTCTCTAAAATGGTCTACAGTTTCTTCATAAAAACAGCTTCCTATAAAGAGTACTATACATTCAGGAGATTCATGCAAATGAAAGTAATTTGCATGATAGAGGATTTCCTTTAGGTTAATTTGTGTTTAGCCCATATGTCACTCCAGAATTTAAAAAAAATGCTGCAGGTACCAGTGATTTAATTATCTTCGGGTTTTATTTTATGCTACAGATTTTTTCCCTATCCAGAAAAAATATTAACTTATTTTCTCTACAGAGGCAGGGTGAAACATAAACATACAAATATAATCTCCTTTCCAAAAGGGAGAAACAATCATCAAATTCCCCTATCATTTCCTACCGACAAGGAGAACAAGGCCAAAACATAACACAAAAGCGATCAAAACAGAAAATACGCATTAATCACCGTTTCTTTTTTGCTAAAAGTGAAGTTAATACTTTAATATAAGTTACCAAATTTCAAAAGGTCAAAATGTATTACTTTTAAAGAATACAAGTAAATTCTGAAAGTATTTCTTATCCACATTTTGATGTGGAATATGTTAGGCTTTTCAGTCTGTATCACATAACACTTTTAACCAGAAACTGAGGAAAAATTAAACCATCTACCAATAGTTCTAAACAGAGTTATGATTTTTGTTACAAGAAGTACTTATCATTGGTTTAATATCTTTTGAGGGCATCTGTGGATGCCATTCATATTATCACACATGAGTGTGTACTTATTTGAATATTTCTTTGTCAATGTTTTTAGGTTATATATGTGACTGTGTATGTGTGTATGTATGTGTAAACACGTATTGCTATGTTTCCCTGGCTAAAATCCTGGTTTCTTCTCTTCTGTACTTATGACTTAGCTGATATTTTAAATTAGGGTATAATTTACACACAATGAAATCGACATTTTTCATGTCTAGTTCTGGGAGTTTTGACGAAAGAATACAATTGTGTAGCTACCACAAATCTCCCACCTTGTGTTCCCTTGTAGTAAACCTCTCCCCCTATCTAGAGAAAACTCATCTGTTCTTCTGTGCCTATAGTTTTTCCTTTTCCAGTATGTCATGTAAATGAAACCATACAGTATACAGCCTTTTGAGTCTTCCTTCTTTCACTTAGCATAATGCAGTAGAGATTCATACACAGTGTTGCTTGGGTTAGTAATTCAACCCTTTTTACTGTGGACTAGAATTCCATTACGTGAAAACAACACAGTTTGTTTTTCCATCTGTCAGTTGAAGGATATTTGCTTTTTATAGGTTTTGGCAACTGCAAAAAAGTAGACATAAAGAGCCACATAGAGGTTTTAGTGTAAAGATATATTTCCATTTCAGTTGAATAAATATCTAGGACTAGGACTGCTGAGTCATATGGTAAGTGTATATGGATCTTTTTTTTTTTAAAGATTTTATTTATTTATTTGACAGAGAGAGATAGATCACAAGTAGGCAGAGAGGCAGGCAGAGAGAGAGGGGGAAGCAGGATCCCTGCCGAGCAGAGAGCCCAATGTGGGGCTCCATCCCAGGACCCTGAGATCATGACCTGAGCCAAAGGCAAAGGCTTAACCCACTGAGGCACCCAGGCGCCCCAGTGTATGTGGATCTTTATAAAATACTGCCAAACCATATTCCAATATGGTTGTCCCTTTTTTAACTCCCACCAGCTATATATAAAAGTTCGAGGTGGTCTGCATCCTTATTGATGGTGTTTCAATTCTAGACATCCTAATAATTGTGTAGTGATATCTCACTGTGGCTTTAATTTGCAATTCCCTAGTGTCTGATTATGTCTATCTTTTCATATGCTTATTTGTCATCCATATCTTTTTTTTTTTTTTTTATAAAATGTGTGTTCAAATCTCTCACCCACATCACCCACCCATTTTTTTCTTATCATTGAGAGTTCTGCATGTACTCTGGACACAAGTTTTTTTTTTAAATTTTTTTTTTAATTTATTTATTTGTTAGAGAGAGAGAGCGAGCGAGCACAGGCAGACAGAGTGGCAGGCAGAGGCAGAGGGAGAAGCAGGCTCCCCGCCGAGCAAGGAGCCCGATGCGGGACTCGATCCCAGGACGCTGGGATCATGACCTGAGCCGAAGGCAACCACTTAACCAACTGAGCCACCCAGGCGTCCCTGGATACAAGTTCTTATCAGATATGTGATTTGTAAATATTTTCTCAAATATTTCTCAAATATTTTCTCCCAATCTGTGCATTGCACTTCATTCTCTTAAAGAGAACCTTTAATATAAGTTCTCAATTTTAATGGAGTATAATTTATAATTTTCTCCTTTTATGGATCATGCTTTGGTTTCGTGTCTAAGAAATTTTTGTCTCACCCAAGGTCTCAAAGATTGCCTCCTATGCTTGCTCAAAAAATTTTATAGTTTCATGTTGTACATTTAGGTGTATGATCCGCACTGAGTTTATTTTTATATGCTGAAAGAAATGAATTAAGCTTCTTTAATTTTTATTTTTTGCATATAGATGTTCACTTGCTATGGCACCACTTGCTGAAAAGACTATCTTTCTTTATTGAATGGCCTTTTCATTTTTGTCAAAAATTAATTGGCCATAGAGGTATGAATTTGTTTCTATTCTATTCATCTATATTTCTGTTCCATTCATCTCTATGTACTTTTGTCAGTATCAACTGTTTTGACTATGGTAGCTTTATAGTAAGGCTTGAAATCAGACAATGTGTCTTCAAACTTCGTTCTTCTAAAAATTTGTTTCAGGGGGCACCTGGGTGGCTTATTTGATTAAGCATCCAACTCTTGATCTCAGCTCAGGTCTTCGTCTCAGGGTTGTGAGTTCAAGTACTGTGTTGGGCTCCACCCTGGGTATGGAGCCTACGTAAAAAAAATTGTTTTTGGGCACCTGGGTAGCTCAGTGGGTTAAAGCATCTGCCTTCGGCTCAGGTTATGATCCCAGAGTCCTGGGATCGAGCCCCACATCAGGCTCTCTGCTTGGCAGGGAGCCTGCTTCCCCCTACCCCCCCGCCTGCCTCTCTGCCTACTTGTGATCTCTGTCTGTCAAATAAATAAATAAATAAATAAATCTTTTAAAAATAAATAAACAAATAAATAATGGATTTGAAACTGTTCTTCTTTTCTAAGAATTTTTTAAAACTTTCAAAAATTAGCATGCAAACACTGCTTTAGCTACATGTCAGAAGTGTTGATATGCTGTGTTTTGTTTTCACTCAAGTCCAAATAATATCTAATTTCCCTTTGACCTCTTCTTTGACCCTTAGGTTGTTTGGAAATGTATTATCAACTTCTGAATATTTAAATGTTTTTCAGATATCTTTATGTTAGTAAGTTCTAATCCAGTTTTATTGTGATCAGAGAACAAAATGTTCATGAAATGAGTACTTTTATATTTATTGAGATCTGTGTTGTGGTCTAGAATACAGTCCATCTTAGTAAATGGTCTATGTACACTTAAAAATATGCTAAAGAATATGTTTCTAAAGTTTCTTAACTCTGACTCTATGATTTTTCTTAACATAAGTATGATTTCTTCTTTTTCATTCTTTTTCTCCTGAAAAAGAGAAAATATTTTCTCCTTAAAAATATGCTAAAGAATATGTTTCTAAAGTTTCTTAACTCTGACTCTATGATTTTTCTTAACATAAGTATGATTTCTTCTTTTTCATTCTTTTTCTCCTGATTAGCACAAATAATACCAACGGTTGCCTGCCAAGGAAACTCTGTGGTTTTTGAACTGTGCAGAAGCACTGCCTATTCAGAAAGTAGAGTTTAATTTTTTTTTAAAGATTTCATTTATTTATCTGACAGACAGATCACAAGTAGGCAGAGAGGCAGGCGGAGAGAGAAGGGAGGAAGCAGGCTCCCCGCCGAGCAGAGAGCCCGATGCAGGGCTCGATCCCAGGATGCTGCGATCATGACCTGAGCCGAAGGCAAGTTTAATTTTTAAATGGTTTTTGAAAATGCTAATTGAATCACGGTGGTGAACTAAACACAAAAATTATCTACACACACACACACACACACACACACAGGCACACTAAAAAGGGTGCCATTAGGAGACCAAAAATTGTGAGGAATTCTGGACAAACAGGAAAAGAGGCTATCAGATTGGCTAACTCAGAGAAGTTGCAACACCTGCAGTAGAAAAACTGGTCATATTCAGAGAAACTCTGAATTTATCAGAGTAAATGAAATTGCAGCAGTGTAGAGGCTCCAGGGTCAGCTGTGAGATGGAAGAGCTATTTTGTGAACAGCAGACCTATTTTTCCTGCCCCCCTTTCCTGCCCCGCTTTGCCCCCCACCCTTACTTACAATGGGAAGTAAGCACCTGTCTCATCTGACATCTTTAGTCTCCCAAAATACAATCCAAGGACTGTGAATGAGCTTAAGACAACTATAGATCTTCACAGAAGAGAAACAACAGGACATACCTACCCAGAAGGAAAAAATATTACTCTTCCAATGTAAAAGGGAGGGTCCCTATCCAAGCTCCATGCTTTATGCCCACAAAGGAGAAAACCACTGAATAACTGACACACCCTGACCTTCCATTCTGAGAAGCATATTGGTGAAATGAACGTCACAACTACAGGTCAGATCTTTGCTAATTACCTAGGCTAATTAAACAAGTCATTTATTCCTAAATATAAGTAAACAAAGGTATGGCAGGTGTTTGACAAGATTAAAAAAGAAAATCATGATGAGCAAGCAGAAATATTTGGGGGAAAACAGATATAATATACAGGAAACAGAAAACTTCACCAAAAAATTTAAATTCATACTCTCAAAATTTTAAGGGAAGAAAATTAGTTCATAAAAAAAGAAAAGGCTGCTATAGAACAATTTGAGAATAAGATAAACTTCTTGCAAACTAGAAAAATTAATGCAAACTTAAAAACCCATTAGAAGCCAGGTGCTAAGCACAGTTTCCCTCTCTTATGCAGGTTCTGACAGAATCTGAACTCAGCCCTTTGCCCCGCCCCCTTCCTTTATCCTTCACTTCCTTCTCCCCCTCCCCCACATAACGGATCCTCCTTCCCCCTCCCCCACCAGTTCCGGGTAACGGTTTCCAACTACTGGCCCCATCTCAGAGCTGTTGCCACCTGGCACAGAGCCTGTCTGCCTTCTGCCTTTCTCTTCATTCACGCTGGGAAATCTCCGAGGCCGCCACCGCCTTCGGCCCCGCCGCTGCCCGCCACGCAGCCCTCGCTTCCGCACCGCCTTCGCCTTCGCCTTGGTGCCCGGGCCGCCAGCCATGGCCACCCCGCAGCTCTCCCAAGTGCGCCAGAACTACCACCCCGACTGCGAGGCCGCCATCAACAGCCAGATCAACCTGGAGCTCTACGCCTCCTACGTGTACCTGTCCATGGCCTTCTACTTCGACCGCGACGACGTGGCCTTGAAGAACTTCGCCCGCTTCTTCCTGCGCCAGTCCCGCGAGGAGACCGAGCATGCCGAGAAGCTGATGGAGCTGCAGAACCAGCGCGGGGGCCACATCCGCCTGCGCGACATCAAGAAGCCGGACCGCGACGACTGGGAGGGCGGCCTGAAGGCCATGGAGTGCGCCCTGCACCTGGAGAAGAGCGTGAACCAGAGCCTGCTCGACCTGCACCAGCTGGCCACCGACAAGAACGACGCCCAGCTGTGCGACTTCCTGGAGAGCCACTACCTCCATGAGCAAGTCGACGTCGTCAAACAGTTGGGGGGCTATGTCACCAGCCTGCGCAAGATGGGGGCTCCGGAAGACGGCCTGGCAGAGTACCTGTTTGACAAGCTCACCCTGGGCCACCGCGACAGAAAGAACTGAGTTGGGACTGTTTCCCCGTAGCCCAGGGCGCATGGTGACTTTCGCTGATCACCATGCCGAGCATGCGTATTGCAGTATTGCCTTTGCAAAAGGTTCCAGTTCTTTTCTCCCAGTTTTGCCATAAAAAAGTTGTTTGCTTTCAATAAAGTTATTTGGTTCCTAAATTTTAAAAAAGGTGTCTGGTTGATTTGCATGCAAATCTTTCACCTTTTAGGTTTTAAAACAGGAATCCAGGAGTCCTTGCATCCCCCTAAGCCCATCCACATGCATCTCAAGATCTCGGGAGGTGGAGGGAGAAGATATTACATAGGACCCTGGAAAACACAAATCAGTCTTGCCTTTATAAAGGATGTAGGGGCAGAGGGGTGGTGCACTGAGGTGGGTGGTCTGGGGCCCTGGATGTTAGTGGGTGAATATGTATGGTAAAAGTATAAAAGGGGGGCACCTGGGTGGCTCACTGGGTTAAGCCTTTGCCTTTGGCTCAGATGATGGTCCCAGGGTCCTGGGATCAAGCCCAGCATCGGGCTCTCTGCTCAGTTGGGAACCTGCTTCCCCCCCCTCTCTGCCTACTGTGATCTCTGTCCAATAAGTAAACAAAATCCCTAAGAAAATAATAAAATAAACGATGTGGGGGCAGAGGGGTGGTGCACTGAGGTGGGTGGTCTGGGGCCCTGGGTGTCAGTGGGTGAATATGTATGGTAAAAGTATAAAAGGGGGTGCCTGGGTGGCTGAATGGGTTAGAGCCTCTGCCTTCGGCTCAGGTCATGATCCCAGGGTCCTGGGATTGAGCCCCGCATCGGACTCTCTGCTAGGCAGGAGCCTGCTTCCCCCTCTCTCTCTGTCTGCCTCTGTACCTACTTGTGATCTCTGTCAAATGGATAAATAAAATCTTTTAAAAATTAAAAAGTATAAAAGAACATGGTCTACAATTTACAACGGTGATTGTCCCTATGGAAAAAGTGAAGAATGGGATCAGGCTGGTATTAAAGGGAGTCAACTTTACTGGAAAACTTTTAGCTTATTAAAATACACAAATGTTAAAAATTGTTGCTTCTGGGTAGCAACAGTGGGGTCTTAGAAACAGGAATGACACAATATCTCTTTGACAAGCTTGCCCTGGGCAATAGTAACAGTATAACTGAGTCTTAGGCTGGCTTCCCATAGACAGGGGAGTGACTTTGTAGGTCACTGTTTTATTTTTTATTTTTTTAAAGATTTTATTTATTTATTTGACAGAGATCACAAGTAGGCAGAAAGGCAGGCAGAGAGAGAGGGGGAAGCAGGCTCCCTGCCGAGCAGAGAGGCAGATGTGGGGCTCGATCCCAGGACCCTGAGAACATGACCTGAGCCGAAGGCAGAGGCTTTAACCCACTGAGCCACCCAGGCGCCCTAGGACTGTTTTAGACGTGCATACGGCCCTTACAAAATATCCAAATACAAAGTTCTCCTTCAGTTGTACCCTTTCTTCCACTAATGTAGCGAGAGTATACAAAACCCCAAACTCTGTTATTAGAATGGCTGAAAAATACAAGGTCAAGGTTGAAGCTCAAATTTGTGATACTGAACATGAAGTAGAATAAATTCCCCCGAACGTTAAGCCAGTGAGTCTGGCCGCTTCAACGAATGCAGCGAGTGGGCAAGAGCTGAAGCTGGGAGGCCAATCAGGAGATCCTACAGCAGATCCAATGAGAGACCTCGGTGGCTGAACTGGAGTGAAAGCTACAGAAAAGGTGACAGACACAAATTCTAGTCGGATTTGGGTGAATCAACAAGATTTGCTCATGGACCACAGGTGAAGAATGAGAAATGAGGAAAATAATCCAGGCCCTGGTGTTTGCACTCGAACCCCTGAGTTGATGGTAATGCTAGTTATTAACTGGAGGATGTCCGCTGGGGGACATGCGGGGAGGGGAAGGCATGTCATGTAAAATCTGAGATGCCTATTAGATATGCCAGTGGAACTGTCAGGCAGTTGGTCAGAAAAATGAGTCTGGAGCGCAGGTGGGATGTCAGGTTTGGGAATAAACATACAAGAGACATCAATCCCAGACAGTGTTGAGGTCATGGGACTGGATAAGCTCACAAGAAAGTGTGGAGAGAGTGTGGCACAGTCAACCTCATGCCCAGGCAGCTACAGTTGAGGTGTTACAACACCCAGAGGGCTGCTGGCCCCACCTTGACCATTATCTCTTCCAGACTGTGACCATGTGTGCCCACCCCAGTGTCCCCAAATTGGTCTGTTCCTGATGTAAGTGTGGTTTCAGGTTGCTCCTTTCAAGCTGTGGAGAGCAGTTAGCCTATTACCTTGTCCTCATGGCTATGGGTAGAAAGAAATTCTCTCTTAGTAAAAGGATTTCCCAAGGAAATGATAGATGCATCTGTATGGTTTTTTTCCCCCCTCTGCTTTACTTTAAAACTCCTCCCTTCTCTTAGTCCACCTTCTGACCCAGTGAAATCTGTACCCATGTAATTCCTTAAGGTTGTTCATGTCTGGGAAAAAATACTCAAAACATTTTGTTTCTTTTGTACCATGTGTAGTTTACAAAGATCAGAACTGAAAATTTATGGATTTTGTATCCTATATTCAAAGACACTTGGGTAGCCTGAATCTCTTTAAAGCCAACAGATTTCTTTGATGTATTTAGTAAAATATGAACTTCGGTTAAGCAGTGATCTGCTTTCACATTTTCCCATGACGGTGCTTTAATACTTTTTAAAAATGAGGATTATGGCCCTTTAAGTTTAGTTTCCAGAAAATGTTATAACCCTTTATTCTTCCTAGTCAAACTTGGTCTTTTCACTATTTCTTTCTTTGCCTACTTTGAGGACTTCTCCTCTCTCTGGATTTGTCTCAGATTTTACATACTTATTTATATACTTTAATATCTACTCCTCCCATAGATATGAGGAAGAACAGGGCAAGCATTAATTCTGTGTTTAAAAAAGTACCAGTTCACTGAGGATCCTTCTTACATTCCTGTTTTGGAGAGGCATTTGATGTAACGGTTTCTTAACCTCAGATTGCCTGGGTTCACATCCCAGTTTAACCACTCATCTTGGGTGAACTTGGATACATTATTTAATTTAGGTAACCATGTCACCCTGCATACTGAGAAGGGAAGAAAACAATCTTCTGTAGCTTCTTTGGTCTTCAGGAGCAATCAGGACTCAGCAAGGAAGATCTGTGTTTAGGTTGCCCCGAACTCAGGGCCAGGACTGAGTTTTACTGTGACAACTTCCTGTGGTTATGGTTCTATTTTGCCTAAACCAGCTTTCCTTTTAAATGACCTCCTAGAACATGTTTTTGCTAATTCTTCCCAAATCCAGTTTGCCTGATACTTCTTTTTCCATCTTGAACTACTTTTTATTCCTCAGAGATGGATAGGAGCAAAAGGATAAAGACCTCACTCTGATTTTCACTATATATATGGATGTTTTGACATGAAGAGGTGTGGAATGGGGTGAGAAATGGAAAAAAGAACCATATTAGAGCTACTGATAATATAAAAATTAAATTTTATAAAAACACCATTAAAAATTAAAATTTATAAAAACACCATGAATTTTAGCAGAGGTTCGTAAACTTTTCTGCCATTAGAATCACCTATGGAGCGTTTAAAAATCTTGAGGCACAGGCCACACCTCAGAACACGTACAGTAGAATCTCTTGGGGCAGGATCTAGACATCCCAGCCTATGAAGACCAGGGCAAGTGCCTTGTCACTCAAAATGTGGTTTATGAACCAGAAGCATCAGCCTCATCTGAGCACGTATTACAAATGCAAAATTTGAAGCCCCATTCCAGAACTCCTGAATCAGAATCCACATTTTTAACAAGATCCCAGGTGATGAATATGCACACTGAAGTTTGAAAAGCACGGGTTTCATTAACATCCTGGTACTCAAACACAGCTGCCCTGTGGAATCACCTGGGGGGCTGGAAAATAATAATGTCTCAATCTACACTACTCGACCAGTCACAAAAAAATTTACTCTAACTTCAGTAAGAGTTATTGAATCGAGAATCACTGATAGCGGGATGCCTGGGTGACCCCGTTGTTAAGCATTTGCCTTCAGCTCTGGTTATGATCCCGGTGTCCTGGGATAGAGCTCTGTGTGGGGCTCCCTGCTTGGTGGGGAGTCTGCTTCTCCCTCTCCCACTCCCCCTGCTTGTGTTTCCTCTCTTGCTGTCGCTCTCTCTCTCTGTCAAATAAATAAAATTTTTTTAAAGATTTTATTTATTTATTTGACAGACAGAGATCACAAGTAGGCAGAGAGGCAGGCAGAGAGAGAGGAGGAAGCAGGCTCCCTGCTGAGCAGAGAGCCCGATGTGGGACTCGATCCTAGGACCCTGGGATCATGACCTGAGCCGAAAGCAGAGGCTTTAACCCACTGAGCCACCCAGGTTCCCTAAATAAAAAAATTTTTAGAAAAGGAATTACTGATCACACACATACACATACACAATTTTACCCAATTTTGCCATTTTATCACAAACTGCTTTGTTTTATAGCATGGGTTGTCAAACTCTGGCCCACAAGCCAAAGACAGATTTTTGCATAAAGGCTATTGGTCTGTAGTTTTCTTGTGATACCTCTATGTGCTTCTGCTCTGATGATAATACTGGCCTTGATGAATGTGGAGATATTTCGTCTTCTTTTTTTTCAGAAGCGTTTGTGAGGAATAGGTATTAATTCTTTAAATACCTGATGAAGTTCACCAGGGAAATCAAGAGCTTGGGCTTTTGACTGTGAGAAGTTTTTAAATTAATAAATTAATCACTTTGCTTCTTATATAGGTTTATTCACATCTTCTAGTTCTTCTTGGGTCTTTTTGAGTCAGTTTCTGAAATTTGTATCTTCCTAGGAAGTTGTCCATTTCATCTAGGTGGCATATCTAGTTCTGGTTCACAGTATTCCCTTTTTGCTTCTATAAACAAGGCAGTGATGTTCTTCTTACATTCCTGATTTTAATAATCTTCTTTTCCCTTTTTTTCTTGGTCAGTCTAGCTACACGTTGTCAATTTTGTTGATTTTTATTTTTATTATTTTTAAAAAGATTTCATTTATTTATTTAAGAGACAGAGAAAGAGAATGAGCAGGGGTGAGGGGCAGAAGCAGGCTCCATGCTGAGCAGGACCCTGAGATCATGACCTGAGCCAAAGGCAGCCGCTTAACCGACTAAGCTACCCAGGTGCCTCCAATTTTGTTGGTTTTTAAAAGAAACCTACTTGGTATTTTTTCTCTATTTTTTTTCTGTCCTACATGTTTTTACTTCTGCTCTAGTCTTTAACATCCCCTTTCTTCTGCCTGCTATGGGTTAATAGCTCTGAACTTTCTCTTTTTTAAGTTAAGAATGTTTAGTTATTTGAGGTTTTTTTTTTTTTAAATGTAACTATTTGCAACTATACATTTTTCTCTCATCACTGCATTTGGTGCATCCCATAATTCTTATTCTGCTGTGTTTCTTTCTCATTCATCTCAAAATATTTTTCTAATTTCCCATGCGATCTCTTTTTTGACCCACTAGTTATTTAGAAGTATGTTGTTTAATTTCCATGTATTTGTGAATTTCCCAAGGTGTCTTCTGTTATTGATTTCTGATTTTGTTCCATTTTGGTCAAAAAACATTTTTTGTATGATTTCAATCCTTTTGAATTTACTGAGGCTCATTTTAGAATATACTGTATCCTGGAGAATATGAATATGTCATGAGAGCTTGGGAAGAAGTATTCATCACTCAGGTGGAGTGTTCTATAGATTTTTGTTAGGCCTACATGGCTGATAGTTTTGGTCAAGTCTTCTACTCCTTTGTTGCTTTTCTTCCCAGTTATGCTGTCCATTGTCAAAAGTGGGGATTGTCATCTCCAACTATTATTTCTGACTTATTATTTCATCCTTCAATTCTGTCTGTTTTATTTCATCTACCTGAGGCTTTCTGGTTATATACATGTACATGTATGTTAACTCTTCCTGATGATTTGAACTTTTTATCACTATAAAATGTCTGTCTTTGGGGCACCTGGGTGGCTCAGTCAGTTAAGCATCTGCCTTTGGCTCAGTTCATGATCTCAGGGGCCTGGGACTAAGTCCCACATCGGGCTTCCTGCTCAGAGGGGAGCCTGCTTCTTCCTCTCCCCCTGCTTATACTTTCTAGCTTTCGCTATCTCTGCCAAATAAATAAATAAAATCTTAAAAAAAAAAGGTTCCTCTTTGCCTCTAATAAGAGTTTTTGTCTTCATGTACATTTTTCCCCCTAAAATTAGTATTGCCACTCCTACTCTCCTTTGGTTACTGTTTGCATAACATAACTTCTCTCTTTTTACTTTCAAACTATTCGTGTCTTTTAATATAATGTGTATCTCTTGTAGATAGTATATAATTGGATGTTCTTTTTATTCATTGTGACAATATCTGTCTTTTGATTATTTAATCTATTTACTTTTAATGTTATTATTGATATGGTTGATTTATATCTGCCATGTTGATGTTTCCCATAGCAATATTGCAGATATAAATCAACCATATCAATATCTCCTGTCTTTTGTGTTTTCCTCTTCTTCCTCTACTCCCTTCATTTGTATGAAATATATATTCCCCATTATACCATTTTAATCATTTGTTGGTTTTCTTTCTCATGTTTTAAAGTTATTTTTTAGTGATTTCTCTAGGAATCACAATATGTATTTTATCACAATCTACTTCACCTTAATATTAATACATTCCAGGGGCATCTGGCTAGCTCAGTGGGTAGAGCATGTGACTCTTGATCTTGGGGTCATGAGTTCAAGCCCCACATTGTGCCTAGAGACTACTTAACAAAATAAAAAAATAAAGAAAGAAAATATGGATACATTCCAGTAAAACATAGAAACTTTGTTCCAATATAGCTCCATTCTTTGTATCCTCCATTGTGCTATTATTGTAATATATATCTGCATGTTATAAATCCAACAGTATAATGGTTTATTATAATTATTGCTTTAGGCAATTCTCTTTAAAAACAATTTCTTTGTGTGTATTCTAGCAACTGCCTGGTGTTATTTCCTTTCAGATATAAGAATTCTTTTAGATTTTTTTATAAGGCAAGGCTGTTAGCAATGATTTTTTTCAGTCTTCATTTATCTAGGAACATCTTTATTTTGCCTTCATTTTTAAACGATAATTTTGCCTAATATATTAGTGTTCTTGGTTGACATTTTTTTCCTTGCAGCAATTTGAATATCCCACTGCCTTCTGGCCTCCATTATTATTATTTTTTTTAAGATTTTCTATTTATTTGAGGCAGAGAGAGAGCACAAGAGACAGAGCATGAGCGGGGAAGAGGCAAAGAAAGAGGAAGAAGTAAACTTCCTGCTGAGCCGAAAGCCCAACTTGAGGCTTCATCCCAGGACCACAGGATCATGACCTGAGCAAAAGGCAGACAACCAACTGAGCCACCAGGGGCCACTGGCTTCCATTATTTTTGATGAGGAGTCAGCTTAAGTTCTTACTATGGATCCCTTCCATGTGTTGAATACTTTCGTGCTGTTTTCAAGATTTTCTCATTGTCTCTGTCTTCCAGAAATTTAACAATGATGTATCTAGGAGCAGACTTCTATGTTTTTCTTAATTGGATTTGGTTGTTCAGTTTGAATTATAGGTATTTATCCTCAAAGTTGGGAAATTCATGGGGTGCCTTGGTGGTTCAGTCAGTTAAGTGTCTGCCTTCTGCTCAGGTCATGATCCTGGGGTCTTGGGATGGAGCCCCACATTAGGCTTCCTGCTCAGTGGGGAGTCTGCTTCTCCCTCTACCTCTCTGAGCCCCACTTGTGCTCTCTCTCTGTCTCAAATAAATACATAAAATCCTTTTAAAAATTGGGAAATTTATATATATTATTTCTTCAAATACTTTTTCTGCCCCTTTATTCCTTTTCTTCTCATTTTGGGACTCCAATTACACATATGTTGGTGAGCTTGATGGTGTTCTACTGGTCTCTGAGTCTTGGTTCATTTTTCATTCTATTTTTCTTTTTTGATTAAGATTATATAATCTCTAATGATTTACTTTCAACTTCATGGATTCTTTCTTTGTCAGCTCACCTCTGCTATTAAGACTCAACTCACTAGGGAATCTTTTCCTTTCAATTATTGTACTTTTGTAGTTCAATGCAAATTATTGCATTCAAGCTTTCCTTTTATTTTTATTTATTTATTATTATTTAAAGATTTTATTTATTTATTTGACAGACAGAGATCACAAGCAGGCAGAGAGGCAGGCAGAGAGAGAGGAAGAAGCAGGTTCCCTGCTGAGCAGAGAGCCCAATGCGGGGCTCAATCCCAGGACCCTAGGATCACGACTTGAGCTGAAGGCAGAGGCTTTAACCCACTGAACCACCCAGGCGCCCTCTAGCTTTCCTTTTAATCTTTGAATACTGTTGCCTTTATTTCTGAAGATATTTCTGAAGATATTGATAAAGATATTGATAAAGTCTGAAGATATTGATAAAGTCTCCTTTCACATCTGTGCCTAGGTCTAATATTTAAGCTCCTTCAGAAAGTTTCTACTTATTGCCTGTGTATTGGTCAAAATTGCTTTTCTTTGCACATCTTACAATTGTTTTTGAAAAATGGACATTTTATTTACTATATTGCAGCATCTTCAAATTCTATCTGGGTTTTTTCTGTAGAGTCTCCCTTGAAGTGTGTGGCAGCTGATGTCTCTCCTCATTTTTTAATTCTTATTTTTATTTTTAAACCTGACTACCTACATATCATCTGTGCATCACCATAGCTTAGTGGTCAGTATTTGAATGGTCAGATTATGTGCTTAAACACCTTTAGTTAGCTTGTGCCGTGATAACAAAATACCTTCAACTGATGGCTTAAACAAAGCCACCATTCTGGAGTGCTCACAGTTCTGAAGGCTGGAAAGTTCAAGATCAAGGTATTGGCAAGGTAAGTTTCATTGAGGTCTCTTCTCTTGGCTTAGAGATGACATCCTTCTTGCTGTGTCCTCATGTGGTGGAGAGGCGGCTCTTCTTATAAGGGCACTAAACCTATATAATTGTTCTTCACACTTGTGATTTCATTTAACCTTAATTACCTTCATAAAGGTGTTAGCTCCAAATACAGTCACATTGGGGGATTGGGGTTTTAACACATGAATTCAGGAATGGGGGGAGACATTCACTCCATAACATAACCTGAGTCAGTAAGACTTTTGGCCTTTGCTGTTGGATCTGCATATATAAAATGGGGAATGCACTCAAAGTTCAGGAAGTTTACAAGTCTGCCATGGCTTTTACTTCCTTGAAGTTCTCACATTCAGCCAGAGACAAGAAGCTAACTGTGGGGCCTTCTCTGGTCTTTCTCAAGAGTGCACACACCCTTGCAGATGCACATAGCCTTCCAAAATAGCTGGGCTATGTGGTAGCTTATTAATGTCTATGATGGCTGTCTTGTTGCCAGATCTCTCTGTTAAATTTTTGGCTGATTTTCCTATCTGTAATTCACGCCAACCCATACAATAACTGTAGGTGAGCTGTGATACTGGTCTTCTTCAACTGTTTGCCATGAAGTTAGCTCTGAGTGTAGATTTTTCCACATTGTATCAAATCAACCCTCTCCATCATCCAGACCATTGGTCCTCATGGCCTGCTATATTTTAGTAGAACTACTATACCACAGAGCAAGGGACAGGGAGGCAGAATAGGAGCAGTTTAGGCTACAAATGCCACAAATTCCCAGTTTTTTGTTTTGTTTTGTTTTAAATAACCATTCTCAATTTGCTGTATGCTTTTTGTCAATTTCTGTAGTACTAAAATAGATATTTTTGACAATTTTGTCCAGTTTAGCGCTGCTTTTTGGGAAAAGAATTTGCTGGATCCCTTACTCAGCCATGCTTAAAATCTGTTTTCTAGATGGCTACACTAATAAAGTGTGGGAAGATGGAAACAGTCACTGTGGGCCTACCATTCGTTACCATGTGCAAGTGCCATCTAGTTGATTCTAAGCATCTGACTCTTGCTTTTGGTTCAGGTCATGATCTCAAGGTCATGAGATTGAGCCCCATATTAGGCTCCACCCTGGGCATGGAACCTACTTAAGATTTTCTCTCTTCTTCTTCCTCTGCCCTCCTTTCTCCTCTAAAAAAAATACTAAGTGAAAAATCTACGCTTTCTATTGTATGAAATACACAGTTGTATAATGAAGTAAAATTTAAATTCATTGCTATCCTATTCATTTTTTTAAAAAAGCACTCACTATTTAAAATTTATTTCAAAATTTTTTTAAAGATTTTATTTATTTGACAGAGAGAGAGACACCACAAAGTAGGCAGAGAGGCAGGCAGAGAGGGTGTGGGGGAAGCAGGCTCCCTGCCAAGCAGAGAACCCGATGTGGGGTTCGATCCCAGGACCCTGAGATCATGACCTGAGCCGAAGTCAGAGGGTTAACACACTGAGCCACACAGGTGACCCTCAAAATGTTCTTTAGAAAATGAAATACTTTAAAAAAATTCTTTGGAAAATACAGACTTTAAAAAAAAATCTTGAAATGTCTGTAATGTGCCTTTTCTAATCTTAGAAGTTATAAGGACTATACAAGGATGTATAAAAATTTTATATATAAATCTTTATATTAGATTAAGAAATTTTCTAAGCTCTTTACATTAAGAGGGACTAAATTCTCATGGTGTTATATATATATGCCTCCAAAGTAGAAGAATTTTTATTATTTTTATCTATTTTTAAAAATTTATTTGAGAGAGAGAGAGATACTGAGAGAGAGTAGAGCAGGAGGGAGGGGCAGAGAGAGAAGCAGGCTTCCCACTGAGCAGGGAGGTGGATGTGACTCAGGGATCCATCCTAGGAACCTGGGATCATGACCAGAGCTGAAGGCAGCAGCTTAACCAACTAAGCCACCCAGGCACCCCAGGAAGAATATTTAGAAATATGTAATTGAATTGTAGCTTAAATTTACTTGTATGGAAAAATAAAAAGAATACCCTATAAGTGTGCATGTGTAGCTACTGCCCTTTTTAAAAAAAAAGATTTATTTGTTTTAGATAGACAGCGAGCAGGGGGAGGGGTAGAGCAAGGGGGATAAACCCTAGGACACTAGCTGCTGAGCACAGACCCCAATGTGGGCTTGATCTCACAACCCTGAGATTATGATCTGACCTAAAACCAAGAGTTAGACACTTCACTGACTGAGTCAGCCACGCACTCCTAGCTATTGCATTTTATTGTATAGGATATCTTGGGTGTACCTTGATTGTATGCAATATCTCTGTATATCATGAAGAATCATTTCCTTTTTCAGAAGAAGAGTGGAATGGGGTTAGATATGTTAAAGTGTCAAAATATATTTAATTTAACTACATTCAGAACAAAATTATTTTTAGTATTGTTTGGAATGAATTATGGCCAAATTCATCTAAATTTCTTGATATTGTTTTGTCAGCTCTTTTCATACAAGTAAGGGTTCCCTGGGTTTGTACTACTAGGTCAGTTGGAACTTTATCTATTTTTATTCAGGGGGACAAAGACTGGTAGTCTGGAGACTGGATTTTGATTTGGTTGCTGGTGTCCAACAGCACAATGCCTGGAGGCATCCACTTACAACACGGGGTATAAGTGGTGCACTCGTACTATATTTAGACACCGATGGCTGGCAGGAATGTGCTAAAGTCTGAATCTAACCGCGAATTATGTCCCTGTCCCTGTCCCTGCCCAGGGCAACTGCTGCTGTGAAAGGACATGCTCACAGGAGGAGGGCAGCACAGGTTGTGGTTTGGAGCTAAATGTTACGTCATTGCTGACTCAGGGGAAGAGGTTGAGGATGTTGGCCGTGGTTTCTAAAGAGCACCTAGCATTTGTCACCTTGTGCATTAAACTCCTGTATGTTTCTCAAATTATAATTTTATGCTTATGATTTTATCTCTTCTTAGTTTTCCTCACAGGAGAAAAAGCCAATTCAGTATTGAAACGCTACCCAAGAGCGAATGGACTTTTTGAAGAAATAAGACAGGGCAACATCGATCGTGAGTGCAAGGAAGAAATCTACACATTTGAAGAAGCGAGAGAAGCTTTTGAAAATACGGAGAAAACTGTAAGTATATTGGCAGTTTTTAAGAAACGTTCACAGCTTTGCCTACCTTTTGGATGTAGGTTTGCAATCTGCATTCCCGAATTGTGGGCACTGCTATCAGTTACAGCTCGATCCCAAATTATGTTTGTGAAGAACTCTGGAATGGCATCGAAGTAAGGATACTCTGTGGATGGGAGGCGGGTTCACTTCCCCGTGTTCTGGTCTGTCTTTGAGGGACCCTGTTTCCCCAGGACCCTGCTGAGCCAAGACTGATCATCCTAGCAGGGGGGGGAGGGCTTGTGAGGCTGTGATGGGGAAAGTCACCGTATCATCACCTTACTCTGCCACATCAGCGAGAAAGTGTGGAGGAACTTAATACATACTGACACTGTTTTAAAATCTTTTACTTTTTGTATAAAAGAAAAGACATTCCATAGTTGAACTCTCCTCCCCCACTCTAAGAATACTCCTTACCACTCTTTACTCTAGATGGCATGCTATTCAAGGAGAGCAGGGATGGGAAAGCAAAAGGGAGTGGTATAAATTCTGTCGAACTGCTCTGCAGTTGGGGTAGCCATCATATAAAGACCCATTCCCATGCACCAACCATGAAAATAACACTAGGTGCCAAACACCCGATGTCAGACGTGCTAGAAGACAATCAAATACATCTTACGTGTCACTCCTGTATTGCTTCACGTGATTTGTATGAGTGTACAGGTCCATGTGTACGTATGTGTGTGTTTTAACACCACTGGCTTTCTACTAAACTAGCCATATTCTTAGACCAATCCTAAGTTATTACATATTCTAAAGAGAATAAAGTGTCATTTGTAAATGTGACCTGAATGTTATTTAGAACCTTCACTATCTATACCAAATATAATGAAATGTTTAAAGTACCATATGCTCATGTTTTTAAAGCATACACAAAATCTGGTTCTTCATATTGTATTTTTTCAATGACTATACATTTTAGATATTCTATAGTTTTCACAAAGCTAATGACTTTTCCTCCTAATTTCCTTTAAAGTAAAGGCAAGCACTTGTTCAAAATGCATTGTGTGAAAGTACTTTATACCAGTGAACAATATTACTTTGAACTTAAAAATGTAAATAATTTAACATTTACAACTTGTAAGAATAAAAAATGCTCTTTACTCATACTTGTCAATTACATTTTGCCATGTTTGCTTTATGTTTTCCTTCCCTTACCCACACTTTTTCTAGTAAGCTGCATAGATCATGCCTCTCTCTCTTTTTTTTTTTTTTTAATATTTTATTTATTTGTCAGAGAGAGAGCGAGCACAGGCAGACAGAGTGGCAGGCAGAGGCAGAGGGAGAAGCAGGCTCCCTGCTGAGCAAGGAGCCTGATGTGGGACTTGATCCCAGGACGCTGGGATCATGACCTGAGCCGAAGGCAGCCGCTTAACCAACTGAGCCACCCAGGCGTCCCAGATCATGCCTCTCTACTCCTGAGAACTTCACTGTGCATTTCCTTTAAAAAATTACTTAACTACTATTGATGACCAAATCAGGAAAACTAACATTGATGCAATATAATTTAATATCCTTATTTGTACTCAACAATCATTCTAATAATGCCCTTTATAGCACTTTTGGTTCCACTCTAAGATCGAATTCAAGAATCATTTCTGTCTACGAGCTCTCACAGTAGAGATCTGTTTGCGGCTTTTAGTGCTGGCTAAATAAACTATACAATTTCAGGCTTTTGTAAGTAGTTTTTGAAGAGAAAGAAAAATCTGGAGGAGAGAGGAGGTATTTGGAGAGGGAGAGAAAGAAGGGCAACTCACAACCAACGACGTGTCACCAAAAAAGGAAAGGAAACCACGCCTGTCTCTCTTCCAACTCTCCACAGCCGTCAAAAATTTAGGGAAATAAAACCCAAACCGAAACTCCTGGGGAAAACCGGACAAAGTGGAGTAGAGCCGGCAGAAACGTGGGCACTGAGAGGTAAACTCAGGCAAATCCCTCCTTGAGAGAGGAGGGAGAAGAGAGTGGGGAAGACCGAGCAGAGAACCCACGACGTCTCGGTGGAGTTGGGGCGGTTTTGCTTGTCGCTTTTTTAACGAGAGTGTGGAAGGCGTTGCATTTCTAACACAGCCCCACGGTTCTCGCCTTCAATGATATCAATTACCCCAAACAGCATACGCGTTACTCCAGAGCCCGAGGAATGGCCACGGGAGGACGGAGAGGGCGTGGGACGTCGCATTGGGGTTGGCGACCAGGACCGGGGAGAGACGAGGGGTGGATCGCAGGGAGGCGGCTGGAGCCCAAGGGTCCGCAAAGGGTCAGGACGCGGCGGGGCGCACGAGGGTAGGGGACACAGAAGGCGGGGAGAGAGGCGGTGGCCGTCCGGGCAGTGGGGCACCGGGCAGTCCGGGGTGGGAGGCAGGGGTCGCGGCGCGCCGGGCCCTCACCGCTGCTGAGCGTGGAATCGCAGTGCCAGCTGTCCAGGCTGGCGGGTTTCCGGCAGGACTCCCACAGGGACAGGTAGTACTGGTGGTCGGCCGTGACCCAGGCCGGGCTCAGCACGGCCCCCAGGTCCAGACACAGCGCCAGGAAGATGCACACCAGCCCGACCAGCTTCAGCGGGGTCAGCACCGACACGCGCACCTCCTCCATGCCGCTGCCGGCCGAAGCCATGCCCCGGGCGCCGCAGCCCCCTGCCCCGCCGGAGGCGAGGTCGCCAGGCGGGTCCGGAGAGCGGGGAGCCGGACCTCCTTCCGAGGGAAGCAGCGGAGCCGCCGCGCGCCGCGAAGGTAGGTCTGCGGGGGCTACCGCCCGGGTGGAGGTCTTTGGCAGCCGCAGAGCCGCCGACATTCCTTGGACCTTTGCCGCCAGCCCCGCGCGGCACTCTGTCCCCGCTCGCCCAGCCGTTCCCGGGGCTGCAGGAGGCGGGAGGGCTGGCACCCAGTGGGGAGAGATAGTGGTTTGCACCCCACGGGTGTTCCCAGGCTCTTGTTCCAGGCGCGAAAGGCTGGCCCGCGCCCTCCCCTGCCCGCCCTGTGCAGAGCCCTTCTCTGTCTGAACCCGGAGGCTGGTGCGCTCAGAGCAAGTGCCCCCATCTCCTGGCTGGCGATGGATAAATGGGTCCTCCCTCTCGTGTATCTCACACAAGTGTAATCATACAGTGTTTGTCCTTTGCGTCTGGCTTATTTCACTTAGCATAACGTTTTTAAGTTCTTCCATGTTATAGCGTGTATTAGAACTTCGTTTTTAATGCTGAAAAATATTCCCTTGTATAGTAGTCCTCCCTTATCTGCCAGGTGGTTCCCTCCAAGACCCCTGAAAAGAGGGTTAGTATAAACCCCTAGATATACCATGCTTTTTCCTATACAAATCTACCTAAGAGAAAGTTTAGTTTATAAATCAGGCACAGTACGAGATAAACAACAATAATAGGACAATTATAACAATACATTGTAATGAAAGCTTTGTGAATGAGGTCTCTCTCTCAAAATATATTACCCTGTACTCACCCAACTTCCTGCGATGATGTGAGATGATAAAACGCCTACCTGATGAGATGAAGAGACGCGAACAGCATGGGCATTGAGACATAGCTTTAGGCTACCACTGGCCTGCGGATTTCTCAGAACCATCTGCTTCCCAGGCTTTGGATGACCGCAGGTAACTGGAAAGGTGGAAAGTGAAACTGCTGATAAAGGGGGACTAGGGCACACATATACTACATTTTGTTTAACTACTCACCTGCCTGTGGACATGTGGGTTATTTCCACCTTTTCACTATTGTGAATCTTGCTGCTTTGAACAGGGGCATACAAATATCTGTTCAAGTCTCTACTTTTAATTATTTTGGATATATACCCAGAAGTGGGATTGCTGAATCATATGCTAATTCAATTTTTAGTTTTTTGAGGAAGTACTGTTTTCTACAGCAATTCACCATTTTACTTTCACATCAGCAACACACAAGGATTCCAATTTCTTCACATCCTGGCCAACACTTATTTTCTATTTCTATTTTGTTTCTTATAATAACCATTCTAGTGGATGGCAAGTGGTATTTCACTGTTGTTTTAATTTGTGTTTCCCTAATGATTAGTGATACTGAGTAGTTCTTTGCATATTTATCAGCCATTTTTCGTCTTTTGTGAAATGTCTATTCAAGTTCTTTGCCCATTTTTATATTGCATTGTTTGTGTTGTTGTTGTTGAGTTTTAGGGGTTCTTTATATATTCTGGATATTAATCCCTTATTAGATATATGATTTGCAAATATTTTCTCTTCAAAGTTCCACCTTGCACAAGAGCTGTTCTGGGGGCTCGGCATCTTAGCGTAGCTCCGATCTCCCCAGCCTATTGGGTGGAAGAGCTGTTCTGAAAGGAATCCAGATAACTGGGTAATGGAAAGAGAATTAAAGTGAAAGACAAGTGAAGTTAACTTTAAAATTATAAAAGCTCAACTTATATAAATAGTTGGTAGGCCATGTAAAAAGTTGAAGAGAGGGGCACCTAGGTGGTTCATTTGGTTAAGCACCCAACTCTTGGTCTTACCTCAGGTCTTGATCTCAGGGTTGTGAGTTCAAGCCCTGCATTTGGCTCCACCCTGGGCATGGAGCCTACTTAAAAAAAAAGTAAAAGAAAAATAAAACTTATTGATTATTAGAGTTGGCAATAAAGACTGAGATACAAGGTGGTCACCCTTGCAGGGAGCAATTTTTCATGGCTGGCGCAGACTCAGGGTGAGTCTGAACAGAACACCAGAGTTCTATTTTTTGACTACTGCCTTGGAATGAAGTAAGTGAAGGTGTGATTTCTGACAATGCTTTATTATTACTTGACAAGATATTACAAATTTTAATTAAGCAAGAAAGATATAGCAGAATCATAAACACACAGATATGCATATTTCCTTTGATATGTTCTTCTCTTCATGTGTACTGAAACATTTTGTTAATGGTTTGAATGTTTTTACCAGTTCACTGTCACTTTCATTCCAATCTTTGAACACTCTTTTGGTCATGTTTTAATATTTTGTGTGTGCCTCGGGGGGGGGCACATCATTTTCTATAAACTGAATTAAATGTGTTGCTTATGCTCATGATTGTCATGGAATAACTTCTTTTTTAAAAGACAGGCTGCATTTTAAGAGAAGCAAGTTGATGTCTTGAGTGAAGACATCTGGCACGTAGAAATTTTTAAAAATTTATTTTTGTTATTATCAGTTTAAAAATGTCATTATTTGTGGCAATCTGCTGTGTTGTAAAAATAATCCTGTTTTAGAGAAGTAGCCTTTTAATTTGCATTGATTAAAATAAGGACCTTAGACTTGTGTAGTCTAGAGATAATATTGTATTACATAATGGATGCAAAGCTCTTTACATGCACTATAAATGTATTTTCCTCTCCCCTTTCCTTTACTGTTCCCCAAGGAATCCCAAGTGATTCCCTAGTCTAGAACATCTCTTCAGTGGGTATGGTGGATATCACTACTGTACAAAGAAATAACCTGAAGTCCTAGAACATTGACAGAGAATAAATGTAAGGCCACCTGTGCTTTCTAGTTCAGATTTCTTTTGTACCACAATACTTCATATGTTCTTTAATAAATCAGGAGCTCATTTAACAACTCTATGTCTACTTAATCAATTCACTAAATTAACCAGTGCTCTCCAAGGTCCCTGTAAAGCAAGTGAACTGATGTCCAGGGCATACTCAAGACTCAGAGCTCATAGGCTACTCTACTGTAGGCCCACTCCATGGAGAGATGACTGTTTACCAAGAATGATCTATGTTTGCTATGACACCTGTTTATAGTATAGTTCTGATAACTGTATAATTTAATTACTATTTAAAAGGAATACATGGGTGCCTAGGTGGCTTAGTCAGTTAAACATCTGCCTTTGGCTCAGGTCATGATCTCAGGGTCCCTGGATCGAGTCCTGTGTCTGGCTCCCTGCTTAGTGGGGAGTCTGCTTCTCCCTCTCCCTCTATTCCTGCCCCTCCTGTCTCTCATATAAATAAATGAGATCTTTTAAAAAAGCAATGAAAACAATATAAGAGAGAGTAGCTTATGAAAACTAGGTTGAATACTTTGGTGTGATTCCATAAAGATGAGACAATTTAAAAAAATCTGTCAAATGGGAAAAGCAATAAGAAAACTTACAAATATTCCGGAAAAATCTAGATAGAGTCTAAATCCAATGCGACAGTGTGACTCCTCAGTATCTGAGTTCTTTTTCTATTTAAAAATAATGGAATAAATAAACCCAATAGGCCTATATCTATTAAAGAAATTGAATCAATAACTAAGAACCATCCAAGACAGAAAGCCCCAGATCCAAATAGAGCTATCACACATTTTATGAAAAAATTATATCAATTCTCTACAATCTCTTCCAGAAGATAGAAGCAGGGGGGATACTTCTTAACTTATGCATTATCCTAATGCCAAAATCTGACAAAGACATTACAAGAAAACAGACTAAAATTTCTCATGAACATAGATGCAAACATCTTCAGCAAATATTGTAAATCAAATTCAACCATGGATAAAGAAAGTATGCATTAAAACCAAGTTGGTATAGGTAGGTCCTTAGAGAGTGTTATGTCCTAATCACCATAAATATTGTAAATGATTTCCACCACTCTAGAGAAGTAAGTCCACATCTGACAGAGTCTGCATCTCAGCAAACTGCCAAGCCTAAAATCATTTTGCTTCACAATCACACTTTTTTATTTTGAAAAACAGCATGCTTACAAAAAGGGGTACGTCAATTTAATGAGCACTAATTACACAAGTGGTTGTGTACCCAACAACAAATTTAGAGTAAAATATTTTCAGTACCTCACAACCCCCTGTATGCTCCTCACTGATCTCCACTTCCTCTCTTCAATTTAGATATACTCAGTTCAAAAATTTTATGTGGCCTATTCTTTTTTTATTTTCTATTTTGTTTTGTTGTTTTTTTATTTTTTTATTCTTTATTAATTATTTTTATTGACATATAATGTATTATTTGCTATTTTCTATTTTTATTACATAAACAATTTGCTATTTAGTTTTACCTCATTTAGTGCTAGATGAATATAATCCTAGAGCATGTCTTTCTTTTTTTTTTAAGATTTTATTTATTTGAGAGAGAGAGTGAGAAAGAGAACATAAGCAGGGGTAGAGGCAGAGGGACAAGCAGACTTCCCACGGAGCTGGGAGTCCACGCAGGGCTGGATCCCATAGCCCTGAGATCATGACCTGAGACGAACCAAGAGTCTGACAATTAACCAACAGGCACCCCAATATGTCTTTTTATGTGACTTTTTTGAACTTCATCCATATTGAGGCATGCAGCCACTGTTCATTCATTTTTTCTGTTGTATAATATTCCACTGCTTATTCATACAATGAATAACAATTGGTCCATTCTTCTATGGAAGGCCATTCTTCTATTTGGGCTGATTCCATTTTTTGCCTTTAAGAACAACACTGCTGGGGCACCTGGGTGGCTCGGTTGGTTAAGCAACTGCCTTCAGCTCAGGTCATGATCCTGGAGTCCCAGGATCGAGTCCCACATCAGGCTCCCTGCTCAGCGGGGAGTCTGCTTCTCCCTTTGACCTCTCCCCTCTCATAGTCTCTCTCTCTCTCAATAAATCAATAAAATCTTAAAAAAAAAAAAAAAGAACAACACTGCTAAGAACATTCTCTAAGCATTGTTTAGTGCATATGTGTAAGTGTTATGTACTAAGGAGTAGAACTGTGGATCATAAAATGTGCTCCTGTTTACTTTCATTGGAAAATACCAAACTGTTTCCCAACTTATATTTCCACCAGCACTGTGTGAAATAGAGTTTTGATTGCTCCAGCTCTTCATAAATGCTTGGTATTTCCAAATGTTTAATTTTTACAGTATTTTTTCCGAGTGTTTAGCATCTATTCTGGTATATTGGGGCTAGCTGATTAAAAGAACAGTGATTTTCTAAAATCACCCTATTTCTATTTACTAAGGAGAGCCACTATTGTGGCCTCATTCTGGTTTTATAGCACTCCATAAAACCTAAAGAATGTTGGCTAAAAATTCTGTGTGGAAACACCAAATTATCTGGTGCTATCCGAGCCTGTTAATTTGGATATTCCTAGCTTAAGGGACCACTGCCAGAAGATGGCATAAATACACTAAATAGTAACATATTCAAATAAATATTTAAAGATACTTTCTTGGCTACGAATCATAGAGAGTGCTTTAAAATTATTGTGTACAACTCAATTTTAATTTTTTTCTACCTCACTTATATTCTCACAGAACTCTTTTTGTACTCTAGAGGCTGGATACCTTATAAAATTCAAACATGTTCTTTTCATCTATATTCATACTTAGAACTAGAATTTTTAAAAAGGTAAAAATTCAACTACTTTAGTCTGGAGTCGAGAATCTGGAAAAATTCTTATTTCAGTGGACTTTTTTCAAAATTAAATATCTACTTATATACTACTTTAAAATAAAGAAACATTGGTAAATATGCTATTAATAATTTATTATACAAAGTGGTTTTTATCATATTCAGGAGACATGTAATAATTCTATGCAGTGCCATTTTATAAATGCCTTATAACAGATTGATACCACATTATTAAAAACCTGTTTCAAACATGAAAGAGGTAAAAAAGCAAGCCTCCCAATGACTGACTTAGATCAGTTCTATGTTCTCATAGAGAACCTATGCTCTCATTCTGCAAGTTTTTTATATCATTTTAAAATGTTACCTTAAATTACAATACAACTGTCATTTCTTACTCACTTTTGCTTTCAAGTAAAAACAGAACAAATCCACAGCACTCAAGCTGGTGTGAGTGCCATCACAGAGAACTGTTAGGCGCAGTGGTAGCAAAAGTTCCAGAGCATTACCTGTTATCGAAGCTGAGAATATTGTTATTAATTTTAGACAGATTTAAAGTAAGGGATATAGTACAAACAAGTTTATGATAGATTTGTTTAGATAAACCTTTCAAAGTAACTTACTGGCACTAAAACTTGCACATAGAAATGAATGCCACCTATCTTTGGAAAACTGAAAATTTCCAACTATATGTGGCGTTTTTCTTCCCCTGGCCTCCTGATGGAAATTTCACCTAAATTATGCAATTTCAGATCCATGGTATGTAATAAATGCTTCCAGAAAGTGCGCTGAGGACAAAAATTCTCACTTTCCTCTCCTGGAAGTAAGGAGTCAAACAGGCTTAGCTATCTGGGGCAGGTAGGGTGAGGGAAGAAGAGAGTGTGTGGAAGAATTCTTTAGAGGTTGGTACTTTCTTACCCACTGATCAGAAATTAGATGTAAAGAATTTAAGAATATATTTTTAATTATAGAACCTCCTGTTCTTTATGTTTGTCATCTGCTTTTTTCTTCAGGGATCACTGGCTAAATTCTTGAACAGGTATAATCAAAAATATATCATTCAGATAAAATAGGAAAATACATCTTAGATACACTCAGGTAAAAAAAAAAAAAAACAAAATAAATTTTAGAAAGTAATAATGAAACTCCTACAGGGCTATGGCAAACACTAGTCCAAAACCTGACAACAGAAATTCCACATGTAAAAAGGTCTATTTAATACCATAGTGGTTGTGCTATAAATAGAAGACAGTTGTCCAGCTAATGTCTTCACACCTTGTGTGTTCTCACTTGGTTATCTCTGCACCATTAATCTTTTGGTTACCACCACCCTCCCTGCTCAGACTTGCTCTCCCTGCACCCCCGCCCCTGCCCTGGCTCCTTTCCTCTCCATTTTATTCTACACAGGATTCCTTGTCCGAAATGTAATACTGGTCATACCACCCCTTCAGGGACTCGTGCTTCTCTACATTAGCGTTTCTTACCCAAGATCCTCAGAACACATATATCTCTGGACATGGTACATGGTGTCTGATGAAAAAAAAAAAAAGAATCTGTGATCAAATACACATGTGAAATAAAATGGAAAATAGGAAAGTTCGTTTCTCCACTTCTTATAACCTTTGGTGTCCCAAATATTCAGTGAGAATTTTTGGATTAGAAGTGCTTCCCAGGGCGCCTGGGTGGCTCAGCTGGTTGGGCGGCTGCCTGCAGCTCAGGTCATGATCCCAGAGTCCTGGGATCGAGTCCCACATCGGGCTCCCTGCTCCATGGGGAGTCTGCTTCTCCCTCTGACCTTCTCCTCTCTCATGCTCTCTCTCACTGTCTCTCTGTCAAATAAATAAATAAAATCTTTAAAAAAAAAAAAAAAAAAAAAAAAAAAGAAGTGCTTCCCAAACGTACTTGTCCCACAACATTTTCTCAAGAGTTGCTTTCTTGTGTTCTGCATGAGTTACTTTTCTTCATGTGCACTGCAGTGTTATGGAATTATGCGCCATTTTACTCTTGATTTCCTTTTCAGAAGACTGATTAGTGCTATCAGTCACTGGAAAGCGATTTTCATCACCAAAAAGCAGCTTCATTTTTCTCTTGATTAATAGCCCTGGTACAAGTTATTCAGCAGAGATAAATACTATGTAAGAACACAGACATTGTATGTTCTATGTTGTTACATGATAACATATATAACATAATATCTATGTTGTACTAGACAAACATTCTGATATCCCAGGTAGACAAATGATCAATGAAGTCATGCTGTCTCGTATTTCTGTGATTCTCTGCTTTTCTTTGAAGAACCAGGCCTTTAGCACTTGTTTTTGTTTGTTTGCTTGTCTTTCATTTCTGTATGAACCTTTGGGTTTTTGAGAAAACACATTTGCCTAAGATCTGTTTTGAAGAGAGAGAGAAAATGCTTATTGCATATCGCTATCAACAACCTATGATTCTTTATTTCTATATGTATATTCTGTCACTCACACTAAAAGCAGTATCTATCTGAAGCAACAAAGTTGCAAAAAATAGCACAGAGTGCCTGTATACCCTTCATTCAGCTTCTTCTAATGATAACCTCTTACATAACCATAATGCAAACTGTCAAAACCAGCACATTAATGTTAACACAATACCATTAATTACACCACAGACCTTATTTGAATTTTGCTACTCTTCTCAATAATGTCGTTTTTTTGAGTCCACCATCCAACACAGCTCCCCTCATTGCATTCAGTATTCACATCTCCTTAGTTTATGTCAATTCCTTATTCTTTCCTCGCCTTTCATGATACTGATGCTTTTCGTAAGCACTGGTCAGTACTTGTAGAATGTTTCTCATTTTGGACTTATCTGTTTTTTTCCTCATGATTAGAATCAGACTACGTATTTTTGGCAAGAATATCGAAGAAAGAATTTGTTCTCAGTGAATCATATCACAGGATTCATGATGTTGAAGTACCTTATTGCAGGTGATGTTAAATGTGATTCCTTGACTAGGTGATGTCTGTTATATTTCTTTAAATAAAAACAAAAAGATGCTGTTTTTTCCTTTTGTGCATAATAAACATCTTGTGAGGACAGGCTTTTGAGACTATGCAAATATCTTGTTTCTCACCATACTTTCCCACTAATTTTAGCAGCAATCAACAGTTCTTGCCTGTACCAATTCTTACTGTGATGATTGCCTAAAGGTGATTTTCTATTTCCCTCATTCTTTCTTCACTTATTAATTAGAATTATTCTGTAAGAAGAGCTGCACTTTCTCCTCATTTTATTTCTTAGTGTATTTGTATATGTTAATATTGACTCTTTTTATCTTGGAGCATCTTGTGAGTCAATTATTCTATAACTTGAACTTTGGAAATCTTGACCCAGTCAATGAAATAACATATGTTATTATATAAAAATATGTTGGCAACCAATAGGAATGGGCTAGCAAAGTTACTGGAGCCTTAAATTCTAACTACATTTAAGCCTTTACTAAGCATCATGACTTTTTCATTTTTAATGTACATTAGGCAAAAATAACAGTCCTCATTTTGTAGGACTTACATGGCTTTGTCGTATAAATCATTAAAACTCTGCTTAAAGAAAACTAATTACTTCCAGTTCCTCTGTTTCGTACTATATACGCTTTAGAAAATTACTTACATTTTAATTTTTTTTTAGGATTTATTTATTTATTTAAAAGAGAGAGTGCCAGGAGGAGGGGCAGAGGGAGAAGGAGAGAAAGTCTTAAGCAGACTCTGTGCTGAGTACAAAGCCTGATGTGGGGCTCGATCTCATGACCCTGGAGATCACAACGGGAGCAGAAAACAAGAGTTTGACACTTAGCTCACTATGCCATCCAGACTCACCAAATTTTTCTTTAATAATTGGTATTTTATAGTACTTCTGATAAATAGGAAGAAAAATATCCTACTTTCTTTTTTAATTATTATTTTTTATTATGTTATATTACTACTTTATTTTTTTTTAATTATGTATTTATTTGAGAGAGAGAGAGTGTGCATGGGGGAGAGGCAGACTGAGAGGGAGAGAGAATGAGAGAGAGAGAGAGAATCTCCAGCAGACTCCCTGCTGAGCTAGGAGCCCCACCAAGGGTTGGATCTCATGACCCTGAGATCATCACCTGAACTTGAATCAAGAGTCTGTTCCTCAAACAACTGAGCCACATAGGTGCCCCACTATTTTCTTAATATAAGGACAAAATGTTTTCCCCCAAGTAATTTTTAGGGACTGATATTTATAAATTCAATTAAGTTGGGGTTTGAAATGAAGATTATATAGCCTAACCCACCATTGAGCCATTGTTTCAAGTCATGTGTACTGAATTCCCCTATGAGCAGGCCAATAATATCTTCTATGCAAAAGGTCTGGGACAATAAAATGGTTTGATGAACTCATATATCTCTATTTTTCTATCTATCTATCTTTAAGTTTCTCTAATGATTGGGATTTCTAGGGAAGTTTAAGAATCTTTCTGTTTAAGAAATACAGCAATACAAGATTTTGCCTGATACTCTAATACACGATACCTGAATACATGATTTTGCCTGTTTGTGTTCCAAATTTCTTGTGTTCTCAAACTTTGTTATATTTGCTTATTTATTGTATTTCTTCCATAAATCTATGATGGTTTAAACTTTCTTCCTTTTTAAATTCCCTGAGTATAAGCCAGTAATGATGAAATTTAAGCATAAATCATGAGATTTGATACTATATAAATCAAATATGGCTTATGACCTGAAAGAGGTTTATTTTATTTATTTATTTATGTATTTTTTAAATTTATTTTAATTTATTTAAAAAAATTTTTTTAAGATTTTATTTATTTATTTGACAGACAGAAATCACAAGTAGGCAGAGAGGCAGGCAGAGGGAGAGAGAGAAGGAAGCAGGCCCCCCGCTGAGCAGAGAGCCCAATATGGGGCTTGATCCCAGGACCCTGGGATCATGACCTGAGCCGAAGGCAGAGGCTTTAACCCACTGAGCCACCCAGGCGCCCCGACCTGAAAGAGGTTTTAAAAAACCCAGTAACCATTGTTATAGGAAGCCTGTGATAAATGTTACTAGATGCGTGCATTTGAGGTATTGTAGGAGCTTATAGAAGAAATGCTTTATGAAAATAGAGGATTTTGACAGGATTAAAGAAGAGACACACTTTAGATATGCAGATATGGTAAGAAGCAATGCATACCCAGTATGTGGATAAGGTAAGCAACAAGATTGGTGGGGCATGAATGGAGGTAGGAGATTCTATCACCAAGATGGAATCAAGGTCATATTTATTTAGACTTGAGTGACAGAGACATCTAAGCTAGTATCTGGAACAAAGAGAAACTGGTGACCAGAAGATCACTTAGGGTTGGTAAGAGGTAAAGATAATTTGAACTAGAAGCAATGGAAACTGAAAGAAAGAACAATCAAGCCAGACTCTGAGCTCCTCATATCCTAACCATTGCTTGTGTTTGACGGATGAGGAAAAGGAAAAGATAGAGGTAGAAAATGAATGATATTGTTGACCAGTGTGGCTGGGATAAGGACAGGAGACTGGCAGTACCATTCACACTCACACGAAGAAGTCAAGAAAAGAATTAGCCTATAGAGGGTCACGTGATTGTATAAAATATACCTGAGATTAGCTCCTGGCAAAACCCTGGGACTTCACAATTCAGCAGTCTACACACAGATTTTAAGGAGAAAAACTAAGCTGGAGGCTACAGAGAAGTTTAGAAATGAGTGATGCTGTTAAACATTTAATCAATTTGATTATATATGAAAAATTATACTATATATTATAATGTATATTATATAGTAATATATTACTATATATACAATATTATTATCGCATTATATAGCAGTGTGTAATATATTAATATATTAATAAATTATATTATTATACAATATAGATTATATAGAAATAATAAATATATTAATAAAGAAGGTATATTTTGTTGACTCACAAACTAAAATACATACATAAATATATATTTGCTTTGATAGTATAAGTCATTTAATATTGTTTTATTTATATTCACAATCTTTTTTACCTGGGATCATGAAGAAAAAAATGACAGAAACTGAATGTCAAAAAATTTTCCAATGTGGATCCAGAAACTGCTTAGCTTATGCATGGAGTAAAGGTCTACTGAACATTAATTATGTTTGGCACTGAAACAGTTATGGTGTCAGATGCAGGAAAATATAGGTTCTCTTAGTGACTTATAATCTTGATGAAGTCAAATATTGTTCTCTTCTGAATCCTGACTAGACTATTATACTTTCATTTGTTACATCACCTTAGACCGGACCATAAGCTCCTTGAAGTAATATGTCTTCTACTTTCTCTTAGCAGTAATAAATACTACAGACTACTTCTTCAAATTATTAATGACATGCAATGAAGTCCACATATTCCTTTCCCGAAAATCATACTCTTCTGTTATAAAAAACAATAGCTTGAAAGAGTTTACAGAGACCCTTTATAAAAGTGGGTAAAATGTTACTGTGTGGTAAGTAACATGAGTAAGTTAAACTTAATAGTTAATTGTCTGTGCCTCCTTTCTGGGAACGTTTTGAAAATGAATTCACTTTGAGTTCAGTAGCTGACACCAACACAAGTGAATCTTTTGTTTCAGAACTTAACATATATTGACAATTATTTCCTAGAATGAGGTGGGAAATACGGCATAAACATCAACCATTACTAATTGAAGCACTTCAGAAATCCCATATGATGCCCTAAAATTAATTAATAGGGCCATACTTGAAGGAGGTATAGTAGTAGAGAAAATGGTCCCCAAATCAAGAGGGCAGGTGCCAAAACTTTCAAACCAACTTAATTATCATGACCTGCTTAAATGTCTACTGTGTAAAATATACTATGCCAGGTGCCTGATTAAAAAGATATATAAGATGAAACGTTCCCGTCCTCAAAGAGCTTACAACTAAATTGAAAGTAAACCACACACCTCCAATAAGAACACAACAACAACACACACACACACACAGAATAAAAGAGAACTCTATTACAACAGTTTTTGACAAGTTATATGAAGAGTAAAGCAAAGTCCTTATAATGAAATTGCCTGAAACAAAAGATGAAAATAATAGTTTATATCTATTAAAGGCTCACAACATGCAAGGTAGGTAGATGAGGAAACTGTGGCACAAAAAGATGAAGTAACTTGTCCAAGGCCATCCAACTGGAATCATTGGTACTTAAAACCAGGTCAAAAAGATTCCAATGTCCAGGACTTACTGTATGTCATGCTATCTCCCCACTGTGGACTGAACTGCACCCCTCCAATTCATATGTTGAAGTGCCAAACTCAAGTGTGACTGGGTTTGGAGACTGGGCCCTTAAAGACATAATTAAGGTTAAATAAGATCATAAGAGCGGGGCCCTCATCTAACAGGAGTGGTGTCTTTATAAGAAGAGGAAGAGATACCAGTACACACTCTCTTTACTACTCTCTCTCTCTGTCCATGCATGGAGGGAAGACCATGTGAGGACACAGATGCCTCACCAGGAACCAACCCTAATGGCATCTTGATCTTAAACTGTGAGAAAATAAATTCATATTGCTTAAGCCACCCAGTCTGTGGTATTTTGTTATGGTAGCCCTAATAGACTGAGACACTTCCTATAAAAGAATAGACATGAATCTTATCTTTTACCAACAATGGAGCAACATTTAGTATTCTTACATGGTTTAAAACTCTTTCCTTTAGCCTATTCCCAAGTTCTCTGCACATATGTTTGTGTGTGTGTGTGTGTGTGCACATGTTTGTGTGTGCCTGTGCACACACACACACAGTTTCTATAAGTAGTGATGTTTACTTAATTATGCACACACTTTCCAATAGTTAGTTGTGGATTATCTCACGAAGCCCAGAGGGGCTTCATACTTGCATAATACTGGCTTGTTTCTTCCAGGAAGAAAGGAGAAAGATAGTAAGACTCTGGGATGTATTGGAGAGTCCCCATAAGCCATTAAAAAACTTGTTTTTTTTTTTGAGAGAGAGAAGGGTGGGAAGGGGCAGAGGGAAAGAGAGAATCTTAAGCAGGCTTCCATACCCAGCATGGAGCCCAATGTGGGGCTTGATCAAAAATAAACTTAATACTTAATGTTCATGAGGAAATTTCTTCTAAGTCTCTCTTTTTTTAAAAAAGATTTTATTTATTTACTTGGCAGAGATCACAAGTAAGCAGAGAGGCAGGCAGAGAGAGAGGAGGAAGCAGGCTCTCCACTGAGCAGAGAGCCCCATGTGGGGCTCGATCCCAGGACCCTGGGATCACGACCCGAGCCAAAGGCAGAGGCTTTTACCCACTGAGCCACCCAGGCACCCCCTAAGTCTCTTTTATACACACAATCAGTTTGTCAGTTATCTGTCGATGGCAAACATTAATGTTTTAATAAACCAGGTATTAATTGATGTAAAGCATGGTATCATGTAGGTCAATGCCATTATAAACTATACTTAACAGTTTAGAAAATCAATAACATATTAAACAAAGGTTAGTGCTTCTGGAAGAGTTCCTTGGCAAACAGTTGTTTTCTGACAGATTGTGACTGATTCTTCTGCTTCTTGGAAGGTAGACACGTTCTGCTGCCTCAGTAACTGTTAAGAGTTTGTGTGTATGGCAAAAGCGCGCCCGTGCGCGCGCGCGCGCGCACACACACACACACACACACACACACACACACCAGTGAACCAGAGAAGCATATCTCAACTTCCATCAGTGGAGCAGCTCATTTATAGATCTACAGATTAGGCAGGAGGGAGGGAAAGGGAAGGCGGCCAAAATCCAGACGTGATGCTCCTTTCCTTTGCTCCTGCACACGCGAAAAGATTTACTGACATAGATAATTAGAGGAAAAGCACGGAGTAGGGTGACATATTCGGCAGCTTTCTTTAAACGGGAGTTTGCTGTGCCCAGCAGGCAGGAGTGGTGCCGATCTGGCGCAGTCCTTTTGGGGCCGCGGCTATCTACCTAACATTGCCGCGTACACACTTCCTCCCGAAGCAGCCGCTGTGAAATGCAGATTCACAGAAGACTCAGAGCCAACAGTTCCCAAGGCAAGACTGTCTGTATTCTGTCAGAATACACTCCTCTACCTGAGCTTCTGGAGAGTCAAGTCAGAGAAGAACCGGGAAATACGTGTGGGGGCAATGGGCGAAGACAGCATCATGCGGACTAAGCCTTCTTGAAAGAAGGAGTTCACAGCCTCTATGAAACGTGTGCTGTTGTTGTCAGAACCCCCCACACACATTCAAAGTCCCTTCAAGAGGCGTATCTCTATAGGTTTTATCCCTTCTGCATAAGGCCTCATTTCATGTTTACTTTCCCCTCTTCCCTACTATGTGTTCTATGGCAAAAAGTTATGAACATGAACACTATCTTATTAACACACCAGAGGGGCAAAGGTACTATGAATTATTTGTAAAGAATCAAGGAGATACCATATAAAGTAGAATAAAGAACATTCAGCTGGGAATGGGAAACCTGGTTCCTCTTGCAAGCTTGTGATTAACTACTGGGTAACCATGAGGAAGTGACAACATCCCCGGACATAAAGCTTCTCACGTGGACAACAAAGGATTGGATGAGATCTCACCTGGGTCCCTCCCAGTATAACGTTACATGCCAGTGACTTCTGCACAATTCCTATGTGTAGTCAGTACTCTGAGCCCTTCCCATTTCCTTTGATCATCACAGCACCCTTGGGAGGTAGGTGCCATCACCCCCATTTTGCTGCTGGGGAGTCATGTCTAAGGAACCTGCCACAGACACAGCCTGCAAGTACCTTAGCTTATTCTCGGTATCCTATAACTATGCTGTGCTCCTCACCAGACCAAAATGGTATTAATGGGAAAAGCTATATTTTGTTATCAAACTACCAATGGATTATTAGTCACTTCCCTGAACTGCCAGACCTCCTTGTTATTGCCCTAGACATCTCCCCCCATATGATCCATTTAGCAACTAAGGAGGCATGCCTGGCACAGCCTTCTAGAATCTCTTCTAGAATTAGGGCCATTTTCCATAAACAGTCATGGTGTCACTCTCCATGCAATAACAGACATGTGTACAAGACGGTAATATCATCCATAAGGCAAGAGGAGTGACGCAGCTAGAGTCCAAATAGCTCTTTCAGAGCTATTTCAGACCATTATTGCCAATCAAAAGTCTAGAGGTGGTATATAAGGGGTGCAGGCAACAGTGTTTGCTGACTTGAAAGCATGCAGGGTAAGCCATTTATGATGGGTTCCTTAAGATTTGGGGATGTCAACTTAGGTCCCGAGGTCAGATATATTCTTACAGTATGAAGCTCCTGAGGAGAATCAGTGTGGGTAGTGGTGGGCTGCTGAAGTCCTTGACCTAGTCCTTCTAAAAATGACAAAATGTTACCATGTGGTTAGCAGACAAATGAAGGTCTCTATTAACATATAAAACTATTAGCCCACATGGGGTCATGGATTAAACAACCATTCAAATCTGGAGCACACATGATTTCATTGATTAGTGACACACTACCAGATGTGGTATGGAGAGAAGACAGAGAGCAGTCCGAATGGGAAGGCAGACTATTTTACCACAGCCTCAGGGTAGCCAAAGAATAAGGCACTTGACTCTCAAGGGTTGGATGGGAGGAGGAGATAAGGGACAGAGAAGCTTTTACAGGGTTAGTCTCCCTGAAACTCCATTGGGCCCAGCTCTTCCCTGCTGATGTAACTCAGAGGGCGACAATCCAGCCATGGGGTCTCTCTGAAACAGAGCCAGGGAAAGGCAAAGATATCCTGCTCAAGCTCATCTCCCAGTCAGTCACCTGTCTGGGTGCCTTAGTCCCATGCTATTACGCTTCACTTGTGTTCTTTTGTGATGAGAGTCTTCCCTCTCCCTTCAGGAGATATTTGGGGATGAACAAACAAGAGGTAATTATCTCACTGAAGTTGGTAAGTGTTGGCATACTGACCCACACATCCCTGTTATAGTCTTATGAAATGCAGAACTGTAGAATTGGTTGAGTTGATACTGGTCATCTTTTTATTTACAACTCTGATTTATAAATGCTAACCTTCATCTGATTTTTAATGTGAATTTTTTTTTTTGCTTAGTTACATATGTAATCCTTGAGTTGCTTATTTATAAAACTAAAGTTATCAATTTCCAGTTTAGTATCTGGATTTACAGACCTCTGACTCTTCATTAACTTCTTGATTTATAAACAATGGACCAAAAGTCCTAGTGGATAAATGCAAAATCTTCTGCTGAATTTACACATTCTAACCAACAGCGCTGCTGTGAATCATTGTCACATTTTCAGATATTCCCATTAGTTATTGCTTTGACTGTCTGATCTGAAAACACCTTCTATCTTCTCTATTAAATTCTGATTTGTCATTTTAACATACAACTCTTTCTGATGTGTTACTACCAACTGCTGATTTATAAGAACACTAATAAATCTTAACATAAATTTTAAAGGCTTTGAGTTAGATATGCTATGTTTTTGAAAGCTTTATGATTGAAAATGAGTCTCAGAAGCAAGAAGTACATTTTTTAACCAACATCCTACAAAACAAACAATGGAGTGCTGGCCATATGAATGTTTGCCTTTTCTTTCTATAATGTCTCTCTACCCACTGTGTTAAGAATATCCTTTAAAAAAAAAGATTTTCTTTTTTAAACAGTTATATACAGTTGTTGGATATACCTAGGGAGACTTCCAAGGGCAAAAAGTATTAGCGTTTGACCTTAACAGATTGATATGACTACTGGGTACTAAGTGTGTTGTTGAATTTTGGGGGCCTGCATGCTTTTATCTTGGTTCACTCTTTCATCTGTGCTTTTCATCTGCTGGGAACACACTGGTGCATATTTGGACTTAAATCCTTGCTTGGGGAGCTTAGAATACTGGCTGGACAGCCTGTTCATTACATATCTTGAATTTATTTATTGTTTCCCTGGCTAAGGGTGGAGGGATTTATGTTTATGCCTTTTATGCCTTTGCCTACTGGTGACTGAACTAATGGCCACAGTCTGAGAGAATTGCCTCTATGGGTGATGAGGGCAAGGCCTGAGAGCACTGAGTAAGGATTAACATTTTAGAGTGATGCTATTCTCAGAAGTGTTATTCATAGCAAAGGAAATGGATGCTTTTCCTCTTGATTATATCAAATGTAGTAGATCTGTGTTCCTTAGGTTCATGTCATTCACATTTGTACTTTTCTAGGCCTCAAGGTGGTATATATTGTCACATGGTGACATTAACTAACAAAGCTTTTATCTTATTGAATTTCCAAGAGCTGAAAGTTATTTGAATGGACAATTAAAGGTATAGAAATTATTTTGGATGATGACAAACAACAGACAGAAATTGTTATCCTATAGTCTCTACTTAGCCCTGAGATTTGTAGGATCTCTAGGAAATGGTGGGTGGCAATTTCCTGTATAGCAGTTGAGATTCACCATAAAGCATTTTTTCCTTGAATTATCTTTTAATGACAAACTTTTTAGAATAAAGTACTCCATATATTAAAGATCTCTTTTGGTACTGTCCCTGCATATTGGGATTGTAGTTAGGCATATGGAGAAACTGACACAATATTCGAGGAGTACAATACATGGTCTGTGCCCTCAAGGGCAAATCAAAGTAGCAAGGAAAGACTGAAATCAAAGCAGTAAACTAACAAAACAATATTTTTACTGGAAGCTCCAGGAATTCTGCTAGGTTTCCCTCCTGAGTAGCTGTGTTAGTCACTACAAGTCACAACAATCTTCCTGGGCCTTCATTTCTTTACCATAAAGAGAGGAGATGAACAAACATCTGTTGAGCAGCTATCATTTTCCAGGTACTGTCAAAATTATTGGGGAATGAGGGGTCATTGAAGGCACAGTCCAACTTTATGGAATTAAATTCCTGAAGATAAAGCAGTATTTTTGTAACTAACAAGAAGAGATACATGTTAGAAAAGTTTGAGCAAATACTGTAGAAGAGGAGGAATATTCCTCAATGTCCCTTTCAGCTTCGCAGTACCAGTAGTTCTGACTGTTGCTTGTAGGTACCAGAGGCGGCAATACAAATTTTGTTTTGCAAAGAATTGGAGTTTTGTCCTATCTGATGGCTCTCTGAAGGCTCAGTTCCAAGGGCCTGCTTTTGTTTTGCAAACATGAAACTTTCTCACAGCTGGATAGCCTCCCAGTGGGCATTTATCAAAAGCATTTAATGGCAAATAAATTAGCAAATATATTAGCAAGTATATTAGCAAATATATTAGCCCCAGCCATCTGAGATAGGAAATAACAGATTAGAAAAATACATTGAGATAAAGAAAGAAAAACGAACAAATCAAAACATATGGGATGCATTGAAAGTAGAGCTGAAAGTGAAATTTATAGCTGTAAATACTTGCATTAACAGAAGAATAAAGACTTCCAAACGATAATGTAACTTGCTACCATCATAAGCTAGGAAAAAAAAAATAGACTAAACTAAATCCAAAGCAAACAGAAGGAGGGATGATAAAAATTAGGGTGGAGATAAATGAAATAGAGAATAGAAAATGATAGAGAAACAATAAAACAAAAGTTTGTTCTTTGAACATATCAAGAAAAAAGGAAAAACCATTAGATAGATTGAAAAAAAGAGAGAAGACTTGGATTTTTAATACCAGCAATTAAAATGGGACATTATTCCTGGCATCACAGAAACAAAAAGGATCACAAGAGAATATTATGAGCCACTGTATGCCAACAAACTATGTTGGCTTTTGAAGAAACGGAAAATCTAAATAGACCCATAACAAGTGAAAAGATTTATGTTGATCGTTGTAAAACTTAAAACAACAACAACAACAACAACAAAACCCCGGACCAGATGGCTTTACCAGTGAATTCTAGAAGACATTTAAGAATTAACACCAATTGCTTTCAAACTCTTCCAAAAATAGAAGAGAAGGGAACATTTCCTAACTTATTCCACAATGTCAGTATTACCTAATACCAAAGCCAGACAAAGATATCACAACAAAACTACAGAAAAATAGCTCTTATGACTACAGATGTTAAACCACTCAACAAAATGCTAACAAACCGAATCTAGCAGCATGTTGTAAGGATCAGACACCTTGATCAAATGGGATTTATCCCAGGAGTGTAAGGGTGGTTCTATATATAAAAATCAATCAATATTATATACCATGTTAATAGAAGGAGGAAAAATCTCTACATGATTATCTCAATATATACAGAAAAAGCATTTGACAAAGTCCATACTCTTTCGTGATAAAAAACATACCAAAAACTAGGAATGGAAGGGAACTTCTTCAACCTGACAAAGGGCATCTATGAAAAATCCACAATTAACATGACATTAATGGTGAAAGACTGAATACCCCCCAAATTAGAAACAAAACAAAGATGTCACTATTTTAAAAAAAATATTTTATTTATTTATTTTAGAGAGAGTGCACATGTGAGTAGTATGTAGGAGCAGAAGGGGAGGGTGAGGGAGAGGGAAAGAACCTTAAGCAGACTCTGTGCTGAGCATAGAGCCTGATGTGGGGCTCGGTCGACAAACCTGAGATCATGACCTGAGCTGAAACCAAGAGTTGGTCGCTCAACTGACTGAGCCACCCAGGCAGCCCATTCCGTCACCACTTCTATTTAACACTATGCTAAAAGTTCTACCCAAGGTTATTAGGAAAGAATAAGAAATAAAATGCATCCAGATTTGAAAGGAAGTAGTAAAACTTTGTGTTCATAGAAGATATGATGTTATATATAGAAGTCTTCAATAACCCACAAAATTATTAAAGCTAATAAATGAGTTCAGCATAGTTGCAGCATTCAAGATCAATATATAAATATCTATTATATTTCTACACATTTGCAATGAAAAATCCAAAAAATTAAATTAAGCATATAATTCCATTTACAACAGCATCAAACAGAATATATTTAGTAATGAATTTAACCAAGTAAGTGCAGGACTTGTACACTGAAATTTACAAAGCATTGTTGCAAGAACTTGAAGAGGACAAATAAATGAAAAGGTATCCTATGTTCATGCATTGGAAAAATTTTGATATGATGGCAGTACTAACCAAATTGATCTACAGGTTCAAATAAGGTCACTACCATAATTTCAAATGTGTTTTTTGCAGAAATAAAGTGATCTGAAAATTCATATAGAAAACCTAAGGGTGAAAATAATTCCAAATTATATATCTGCTAAGGGCCTAGAAGCTAGAATATATAAATATCTCTCATCATTCAATGACAAAACAAAACAAAACAAAACAAACAGCCCAGTTGAGATGAATATATATTTCTTCAAAGAAGACATACAAGTGGCCAATAAGCACAGGTAATGATGCTTGACATCATTAATCAATAAGAACTGCCTCATACCTACTAGAATGATATGATAAAAAAAAAGATAAGAAGTATTTGTTAGGATGTGGCGAAACTAGACCCCTCATACACTGTCAGTGTGAATGTAAAATTGCACAACTGTGTAGAAAACATTTTGTCAGTTCCTTAAAAAAATTTACTCTTGGGGTTACCATATGACCCAGTGATTCTACTTCTCAGTATATACCCAAGAGAATTGAAAACATATGTTCACACAAAAACCTGGACATAAATGTTCATAGCAACATTATTCATAATAGCCAAAACCTGGAAACAATCTAAATGTCCACCAACTGAAGAATGGGTAAATAAAATGTAGCATGTGTATGTGTGTCTAATGAAATATTATTAAATCATAAAAAGAATGAAGTACTAGTGCATTCTATCACATGGATGAACTTTGAAAACATTATGCTAACTAAAAAGCCAGATTCAAAAGGCCACTTGTTGCATTAATTCCATTTATGTGAAATGTCCATAATAGATAAATCCATAGAGACAGAAAGTAAATTAGTGGCTGCCAGGGAGAGAGTAATGGAGTGAGTGCTTACTGGGTCCAGGCTCTCCTTTTGGGGTGAGGAAATGTTTTTGAATTATTTACCAATTGCATAACATTGTGAATATAATAAAACCATTGAACTGTACATTTTTAAAAGGCTTAAAATGGTGAATTCTGTTATGTGAATTGTATCTCAATTAAAACAGTAATTGCAAAAATGATAAAAATATAATTCAGTAGGCAGATGACTTCTTTGAAAAACAGGAACAATATCAGCAAATCAACCTGCCAAGTGAATATGAAAAATGTCCTGAAAATCTAAGAAGAGAATAGGCATTTTTTTAAGATTATTTATTTATTTATTTGACAGACGGAGATCACAGGTAGGCAGAGAGGCAGGCAGAGAGAGGAAGGGAAGCAGGCTCCCGGCTGAGTGGAGAGCCCGATGCGGGGCTCGATCCCAGGACCCTGGGATCATGACCTGAGCCGAAGGCAGAGGCTTTAACCCACTGAGCCACCCAGGCACCCCGAGAATAGGCATTTTTAATGATCCATGACACTGATGCCCAGGAAAAAAAATAAATGAAAGGCACCTCATTTTATAAGAAATTAATTCAATTTATATGCAGTCCTTCTATATAATCTTTCCCAAGAGATCAGTTTAAATACAGATTTGAATGAAAAGTTGCAGCTTTGCCCTTTTATTAACATTTTTTTCCTGCCACAGCCATCTCCTATACCCACCCCATGCCTGGACTAGAGCCATCAGAGCCATTTCAATTCTGGGCCATGGCTCTTCTGATAAAAGATGAGACAGACATACATAGAATGATGTCCACCATCAGAAAAGATGCTTGTGGCACAGACATGTACTTGTGTTTGGATATGTCCTGTTCAACATTTTAATAAGTGAGTTGAATAAAGTTGGAAAGAATGCATTTTTTTTAAATTTTCTAATATTTCTTTTTTTTTTAAATTTTAATAAACATACAATGTATTTTTATCCCCAGGGGTACAGGTCTGTGAATCGCCAGGTTTACACATTTCACAGCACTCATCATAGCACATACCCTCCCCAATGTCCATTTCCCTACCACCCTCTCCCGTCCCCCCTCCCCCCAGCAACCCTCAGTCTGTTTTTTTGAGTCTTTTATGGTTTGTCTCCCTCCCAATCCCATCTTTTCATTTTTTCTTTTCCTACCTCCCCCCAAACCCCCCACATTGCATCTCCACTTCCTCATATCAAAGAGATCATATGATAGTTGTCTTTCTCCGATTGACTTATTTCGCTAAGCATGATACCCTCTAGTTCCATCCACGTCGTTGCAAATGGCAAGATTTCATGTCTTTTGATGGCTGCATAGTATTCCATTGTGTATATATACCACATCTTCTTTATCCATTCATCTGTTGATGGACATCTAGGCTCTTTCCACAGTTTGGCTATTGTGGACATTGCTGCTATAAACATCCGGGTGCACGTGCCTCTTCGGAACAACACGTTTGTATCTTTAGGATGTATACCCAGTAGTGCAATTGCTGGGTCATAGCTCTATTTTCAGTTTTTTGAGGAACCTCCACACTGTTTTCCAGAGTGGTTGCACCAGCTTGCATTCCCACCAGCAGTGTAGGAGGAAGAATGCATGTTTTTAAATGCATGGATAATGCGAAAATGGAAGAGTCAGCTCATATAATAGATGACAGGATCAGTGCCAAGATCTTGACAAGTGGATATATGAGCTAAAATTCGCAAGGTGATGTGTTTATGTCCTCTAAGCATACATATAAATTTTACTCAGGATTAAAAAAAGTGGTCATTTATGTTAAAACTGTAACAACAGTAGCAGCAGCAAACAAGCAAGCAAAACTAGAGTTTTAGTTGACTTCAAGCTCAGTATGAGTCCCTGGTTGCAAGTCCACTGCCATGAAACTCAATTCTGGAAAATATGATGAAACTATATAGCAAACTTGCCTTTGGGGGATGAAATGCATTCTAGAAATGCTCTGGTAGGAAGTTCTTGCATTCTTTTTGATATATGACCTATTTGGCTGCACATAGCTTATTTGTGTCAGGGGAAGCCAGGAGCACTGAATACAAAATATAAGAAATTAGCAACAGAAGTTCTGATTACATCTCTTTTTTCCATAGGTTCATTTATTGAAATGCCTCACTTCGTTTACATAAAATCAGGACTAAAAAGAGCAAGCTTCCAGCATTTTTGTAGGGATAAATTTGATATAAAGGGAAAATTATATTAAATTCAAAAGTACTATGCAATGTTAATTTTAGATCATCTTTCTATAGATTTATTCTTAGTGGGGTCATAAGTATATGAGCACTCTTAGGAAAACAGGCCTTCAAAACTATCCTTTAAATTTCTCAATGTATGTGTTTTAATTTTTTATTTAAAGATTTTTTTTTAAGATTTTATTTATTTGACAGAGAGAGACTCAGCAAGAGAGGGAACACTTAACGATTGAGCCACCTAGGCGCCCCTCAAAGCATGTGTTTTAATCAAGAAATTCCATTTCTATTAATTTTTCCTACAGAAATACTCAAACATACTTACAAAGCTATAAGTAGAAAGGGTATTTACTCCAGCATTTTATTTGTAACAACAAAATACTGGAGAAAAAATTCTTAAAGGGCATTAATAGGGAAATATTTGGAATCATTAATTAATTATGGTATGCAAATACTGTCTTAGTTACCTTGGGCACTATAGCAAAATACCATAAACGGGGTGGTTTAAAAAACAGATATTTAGGGGCACCTGGGTGGCTCAGTGGGTTAAGCCTCTGCCTTCAGCTCAGGTCATGATCTCAGGATCCTGGGATCCAGCCCCGCATCGGGCTCTCTGCTGAGCAGAGAGCCTGCTCCCCCCTCTCTCTCTGCCTGCCTCTCTACCTACTTGTGATCTCTCTCTCTCTCTGTCAAATAAATAAATAAAATCTTAAAAAAACCCAGATATTTATTTCTTACAGTTCTGGAGGGAAGAAAGGTTAAGATCAAGATGCCAGCAGATTTTTACTTTTGGTGATGGCCCTCCTCCTGGCTTGCAGAAGGCCACCTTGTTGCTGTATTCTCAAATGGCAGAAACAGAAAGCTCTGGTGTTTCCTCTTCTTATAAAGACACTAATTCCATCATGGACACTCCACCCTCATGACTTCATCTAACCATAATTACCTCCTCCTTTTTGGTTCTAAGACCCCACTCTAATGTTTGTGTGTGCAGGGCAGGGGTCTCCCACAGAATCAAGCAATGGTCAGATACCAGCAGAGTGTCTGCCCTACCTCCCCCACTTCAGATGCCAGTCAGAATAAAGACTGTCTCTTTCTAGGGCAAAGGTTGGGCAGAGTTGCTAGCAGCTCCCTTTAAAAGCTCCCTTTAAAAGATTGTGGTTTCCTAAAGTCAGGGTTTAAGCATTCAGCTATTACCTTTCTCTGCCTCTGTGTATATGTGTGTAGTGGGGGAGTAGGAATCAAGTTTTTCATTTGAGGTGATAAAGGGTAAATCCTGAAAAACTAGCATCTTCATGCAAACCTTCATGCAAGACAGACCAAGAAGCAATCACTGAGAAAAAGTTACAAGGGAAATAGAGGTAAAAGTTTGATCAATAAAAGGCAAAGTTTCCAAATATTAAAACAAATGAATAGGCAACTTCCCCATTAGTAAATTTCTCTTGGTCCCTATGACCTTATTATTCATTTTCCAATAAACAGTTATGATGAAAGCAAAAAATGTGTACACCCAGTGTGCAAGGGTCCTCATCAGGTGAGTTACTCCTTGATTAGATTTAGTGCTAAGTGCTTAAAGGGCCTTCTCAAACGAACTTGATCTTTCTCTCCCTTCCTTGCATTCCCTCTTCCTCTTCACCCACATGGGTTGGCCTCAGATGAGCAGCTCTATCCTTTTACACCATTCAAGAGTCACTTCTTATTCACAGAAGTAGGGTCTAAGGGCCATGATTTAACGTGAAAATTGGTGTAGCCTTTTGTCTAGTTGAAACAGTAAACAAAAAAACTTCATTGCAGATCTATGGAAGCCAGAAAGTAGGCCACTCTACCTGCTTTGATTCTGAGCTCTAAGTATTTCTCCTCCAGACTACTGGATTCTGGACTTTGACAGGTGACCTAGGTCATCCTGTAGTGCACTGTTGCACCACTCGCTAATAAAATACCTCTATTTTCTGCGCCTTTCATTTACTTTCCTTGGGAAGGAGATAGGGAAGATCCCTCAGGGCTAGGTAGGATTGAAGTAATTCTGAGTCCCTGGCTCAGAGGTACTGTTAACACCATTCCCCAAAGGGACCCCAATCATTTCTGTTTCCCAAAAAACACTGACAGGAATACTGATGAGGAGTAACTTCTACTGGGTCAGAGCAGTTAGAGTAGAGGCCTTGTATGAAGTTTCTATAAGTATTCCATTCATATAAGTATTGCTTTTTGTATGAATTTCACATATCACATGAATTAGTAAATCAAGACTGTATAATGGAGGGAGGTATAAGACTTTAAATGCTTATCTCCAGAAACATTCATCTTAAAATGTATTTTATTATGTCTCACTGTTTTACACACCAAATTACAGATGAATTCTGTATGTCAGGGAAGTTTGAGAAGACAGATATCAGACAAATCTCAAGTGTGTTTCTAAATCATCATGTCACAAGCATAGCAGCCTAATGTCCATGGCAGTAAACAATACAATAATTCATCTCCCTCCTGCAATTTTCCATTCTTCCCTTTTCACATGTCAAAATCAACCAGAATGCCTGCATGTTTCTTAGAGTAATTTCACTGGAGTTCTCTAACCTTTACTATTGGCATCTTTATCTTCCTTTTGGGCCCATTTTCATTTTATAGAGACATCATTCTATCAAACTCTCCGGACAGGGAAGATGGGGACTGGACTGTCCCACTCAAGCAATGCTAATAGAAATTCCATCCCTTTTGTTACCACTTTGGAAATGCCAAGCAATGATTAACAACTTCTCACCATACAGGAATTTTATGAAAAAACACTCCTGAACAGTGTAATGCAGGATGAAGGGCTATATATTGCAGGAATGTCTTGGAGGTTTTGTGCACTCAGGATGAGGCAAGAACCATCCATGAAGAAAAAAATAATAGAGCTCAAACTTGAAGCCTGTATCCTAGAATCCTTGAGAGCAAAGATCAAAAAAATGATCATATCCTGTATTTATGGAAAGGAATGTTTAATTACAACTGAATAAATAATACAACAAATAGATGTGCTAACGAAACTAGAAAAAGGGCTATATATACATATACACACATATAAACTCATATATTATACACCCTAAGTATAATACATGCATGTGTTCATTCTTTCCTGGGGTGTTTTTCAAAATCCAGTATGTTTTGGAACAGGGTCAGCAAACTTTCTGTAAAAGGCCAGATAGTAAATATTTTAGGCTTTATGGGCCACACAGAGTTATAATTACTCAGCTCTTTCATTGTACCTCTAAAGCAACACACACAATAGGTAAACAAATGGGCATAGTTGTGCTCCAATTAAATTTTGTTTCTGGACACTGAAATTTCATACAGCTTTCATATGCACAAAATATTATTCTTCCTTTTAAGTTCTTCCACTATGTAAACATGAAAAATCCATTGTTAGCTAATGCAGTGTACAAAAACAGATGGCAGGCTAAATATGGTCCGAAGGTCACAGTTTGCTGACCTTTGTTTTAGAGGGTCGAGATTCATGAGTTGAAATGAAATTTGATGCTGTCTAAAAACTGAAAATACTTTAGATTTGTGGAACATCTCCTAAACACAATTCATACATTCTATTTAATATGACTATTTTGAAGTGCTAAAAAAATCACTAGATGGCTCTGTACTCTTTGTTTCCTCTGTACTTGTAACAGCATTTCACCCATTCTCTACCATGCATTCAGCACTAGATGGCACCAACAACTGACAATGTGATTTTTTTATCTTTTGAATTTAATATCCCTAAATATAGAAATTATTTCTCATTTTCCCTGTATTCCAGGAAATATACCATCAATCTCGATTCTTATTATCAGAATGCTAAATAACCACTGTAATGTCAGCTTAGAAAGTAGAGCTTAACTATATATCCTATCAAAAGGAGCATTTTTGTATAATAATAGATTCAAATAATGCATTTGGCCAGTAGAAGCAAAGGGAAGCAGAATATATCACTTTGGCATATGGATTATTTTGAGCTAAAGGCAATTAGACCGAGCAGACTCAAGAAAATCTTTTTTTTTTTTTTTTTAAGATTTTATTTATTTATTTGACAGAGAGAGAGATCACAAGTAGGCAGAGAGGCAGGGAGAGGCAGAGAGCGAAGCAGGCCCCCCGCTGAGGAGAGAGCCCGACTCGGGGCTCTATCCCAGGACCCTGAGATCATGACCCAAGCCAAAGGCAGAAGCTCAACCCACTGAGCCACCCTGGCGGCCCGACTCAAGAAAAACTTTTACATCTCTCTTAACTACCTAAAAGAATTTAGAGTAGGGGCCCTGGCTCAGAGAGTGAGTTATTACCAGAGATAACTTTTATCTGAATGACCCATCTGTATGGCAGGACAAACATCTAATTACCAAACACCTGCTCTTCTAATTGTCCTGTGAATTACCCTTCCCCCACTCTGAAGTCCCAGGCCCTTATCCCATTTGTTAGTTCAGGATGGCATATAAACCCCAAACACCTACGTTGCTTTTGGGTCTCATGTTTTTATGGAGCTCCTAGACCTATGAAATTAAATTTGCTTTTCTCAGGGTATCTGGGTGGCTCAGTTGGTTAAGTGGCTGCCTTTGGCTCAGGTCATGATCCCAGGGTCCTGGGATTGAGCCCCACATCAGGCTCCCTGCTTAGCTGGGAGTCTGCTTCTCTCTCTCCTTCCCCCTGCTTATCCTCTCTCACCTTCCCTCTCAAATAAATAAATAAAGTTGTTTAAAAAACCTTTCGTTTTTCTCCTGTAAAGCTCTCTTATGTCTGTTAATTATTAGACCAGCCAAAGAACCTAGAAGGGTAAAAGGGAAAATTTTCCTACTCAACAGAAGCTATACACATTCAAGAGCTATGGAAAACAAACCTGACACATTAAAGTAGTTTCCAAATATCTAATTCTAAATAATGTTTGTAAAATATGTAGACATGAAATAATTTAGTAAATCAAAAATAAAATTGACGGGGCACCTGGGTGGCTCAGTTGGTTAAGTGACAGCCTTCGGCTCAGGTCATGATCCTGGAGTCCTGGGATCAAGTCCCGCATCGGGCTCCCTGCTCGGCAGGGAGTCTGCTTCTCCCTCTGACCCTCTCCCCTCTCATGCTCTCTCATTCTCTATCTCCTCTCTCAAGTAAATAAATAAAAATCTTTAAAAAAAAATAAAAAAAAAATTGACTTCACTGTTTTTGTGTTTATAAAGAAATAAATCTATTATTTCTGAAGTCCAAAGAAATGACGTATTAATACACCCTCAATGAAGCAGAATCAATCCTACAGGTCATTGACTCCTTGGGTTAAAGTTGCTTTCAAAATCTTATTAGCACTGTTGCATTGCAGGCTTCTAAATCTATTACAGTAGAGGCAGGATTGCATTTCTTGTAACAGTTTGCTAGCACTTCGAGTAGACTTGATTTTTCTAAATTGAAAAAGACTGAGCTCATTGTCGGTAACTTGCCACAAAGGCAAACTTCCAAAATTTACAAGTTAAAGAAACGTGTTAAAGTAATATGTAGATAAATAAATCACTGGAACATTTAAAAATGAAATGTCTTTGAAATTGTTGGCTTTACTTATAATTGGCTCATTTTACCTTCTTTACCACCTTCTTAAATTTAGGTCTCTCTCAAGCTGGAGAAGAATAGATGAGGGAATCCAATTTTGTCATTTTATTTTACTGCCAAATCTATACTCTAATTTCTTTTCCACATGCTGTTTTCCAAATGTCATGAGATTAGAATGTTGTTTGTTTTTATTCAACTTTAAGTGGTTCTGTATATGAGAAATGAATTGCATTATGTGTGTGCATACCCAGTGCATCTCCAAGAGAAAGAATATTAAAAATAGCTCATCAATCAACAGGCTTAAAATCTAATAAAAATGCTTTCAATGAAATTCATTGCTGCAGGGTTGAGCAAAGCACATGTAGTTATCTCAGTTTCTTCATTCCTTTTCATTTCCATATGAAAAATGAGTTTTGCATTGATTTCTTTTTATTCACGTGTACATTAAATCAAGAAACTACATGACACATACATTTCAGGAACTGATAGAATGCTGTTATCAACTCAAAACAATGTCTATTTATTGTCATAACTATGTATCAATGGAGTAATAAAGGTTATATATTATTCTTGAAGTAGCATCTCTGATGATGGTAGCTTTGTTTTGCATTGAACACAATTTCATCTCTCCTTATCATTCATTAACTAACCCATATTCCTTTGAATAAGAGATTTGAACACATTATTTTTATTAGTCAGGATATTTTGTTCCACTAAAGAAACTAACTCTGCTCTCTCTCAGACATTTTCAGCTAACATTTTGGAAGGAGTATATTAAAAACAAAAACAAGGAAGGATTTCTGTGGTTTAAATTTCACTTTCTTGGGCACACACCTAGGTGGCTCAGTTGGTTAAGCGACTGCCTTCAGGTCAGGTCATGATCCCGGAATCCTGGGATCAGGTCCCACATAGGGCTCCCTGCTCAGCAGGGAGTCTGCTTCTTCCTCTTACCCTCTCCCTTCTTATGTTCTCTCTCACTCTTTTTCAAATAAATAAATAAAATCTTTTTTAAAACATTTCACTTTCTTGGTTTATTTATATTCCTCTAATGGAAATTCTCATTTAAACTGCATCTCTGCAAGATAAAGTTCGAAATGTAGTTGACAATTATCTAGTAGATCTAGCTTTAAGGAGTAAGTCTAAAAATAAAATTCATATCTCAGGGTTGGATGGCTCAGGCAGGTAAGTGTCTGACTCTTGATTTCAGCTCAGGTCATGATCTCAGGGTCGTGAGATCAAGCTCCATGCTGCGCATGGAGCCTGCTTAAGATTCTATCTCTACCTTTCCCTCTGCTCCTTCCCTGCCTCTCTCAAAAAAAGAAAAATCATGTATTAATGATTATCTAACCAATTTCTAAACAATTTCCCTTAATATCATTAAAGTGCTGCTTTTTAACCACATGCAACTGAGAAGCCAACTGATAAACCAACTCAACATGCTTCCATCTCCCTTCTTACATCTGGTGTACTAAGCACAATAGATAGCATAATCCTATTGATAGCTGTCAATATAAATTTATGTTCCACTGCTGAATTTTCTCTTTAGTTCTAATATTTTGTTAGTTTATTATCTTGAATTGTTCATAAACAATCAAATTGCTTGCAAATAATATTTTTTCATCATCTCTTACAACACACTCCATATTTTTTTCTCTTGTTTTATTGCAATAGGTAGGACTTTGAGCACAATGCTATTATTATAAGGGGTCATAATTTTATTTTTGACTTTAATGTAAATTATTCTAGAACTATGTGTCTTATATTGTATATATGTTTGTTATAGGTTTCTGGTAGATACACTTATGAAAGCTAACTTTGGCAAAAGTATTTATCATGAATAGTTGCCACATTTTATTCAATGGTATATTAAGACTTATTATTAATGAAATATTTCTCTCATTTAATTTGTTATTTTAGTGAATTACTTTGATAAATATTCTAATATGGTGCTATTCTTACAGTCTTGAGATCAGTCATTGGTTGTGATGTAATTTTTATAGTAAACTCATGACTGTATAGGTTTCCTGACCAACTATTTAGAACTTTTGCTTTTATGTTTATAGGTATGATTAACCTAAAATTTTATTTTCTTGTGATTTTCTGTCTTTAGGGTCACAGTCATTACTAACCTCATAAAATCAGTTAAGTAGTTTCCCATCTTATTTTCTGTATTTTGGAACAGCTTTCATACAATTGTCCTTAGCTGCTTTTTTTTTTTTTAATTTTTTATTTCTTTTCAGCGTAACAGTATTCATTGTTTTTTTCACCACACCCAGTGCTTCATGCAATCCGTGCCCTCCCTAATACCCACCACCTGGTTCTCCCAACCGCCCACTCCCCACCCCTTCAAAACCCTCAGGTTGTTTTTCAGAGTCCATAGTCTCTCATGGTTCACCTCCCCTTCCAATTTCCCTCAACTCCCTTCTCCTCTCCATCTACCCTTGTCCTCCATGTTATTTGTTATGCTCCACAAATAAGTGAAACCATATGATACTTGACTCTCTCTGCTTGACTTATTTCACTCAGCATAATCTCTTCCAGTCCCGGCCATGTTGCTACAAAAGTTGGGTATTCGTCCTTTCTGATGGAGGCATAATACTCCATAGTGTATATGGACCACATCTTCCTTATCCATTCATCTGTTGAAGGACATCTTGGTTCTTTCCACAGTTTGGCGACCGTAGCCATTGCTGCTATAAACATTGGGGTACAGATGGCCCTTCTTCTCACTACATTTGTATCTTTGGGGTAAATACTCAGTAGTGCAATTGCAGGGTCATAGGGAAACTCTATTTTTAATTTCTTGAGGAATCTCCACACTGTTCTCCAAAGTGGCTGCACCAGCTTGCATTCCCACCAACAGTGTAAGAGGGTTCCCCTTTCTCCACATCCTCTCCAACACACGTTGTTTCCTGTCTTGCTAGTTTTGGCCATTCTAACTGGTGTAAGGTGGTATCTCAATGTGGTTTTAATTTGAATCTCCCTGATGGCTAGTGATGATGAACATTTTTTCATGTGTCTGATAGCCATTTGTATGTCTTCATTGGAGAATTGTATGTTCATATCTTCTGCCCATTTTTTAATATGATTGTCTGTTTTGTGTGTGTTGAGTTTGAGGAGTTCTTTATAGATCCTGGATATCAACCTTTTGTCTGTACTGTCATTTGCAAATATCTTCTCCCATTCCGTGGGTTGCCTCTTTGTTTTGTTGACTGTTTCCTTCGCTGTGCAGAAGCTTTTGATCTTGATGAAGTCCCAAAAGTTCATTTTCGCTTTTGTTTCCATCGCCTTTGGAGACATATCTTGAAAGAAGTTGCTGTGGCTGATATCAAAGAGGTTACTGCCTATGTTCTCCTCGAGGATTCTGATGGATTCCTGTCTCACGTTGAGGTCTTTTATCCATTTCGAGTTTATCTTTGTGTACGGTGTAAGAGAATGGTCGAGTGTCATTCTTCTACATATAGCTGTCCAGTTTTCCCAGCACCATTTATTGAAGAGACTGTCTTTTTTCCACTGGATATTTTTTCCTGTTTTGTCGAAGATTATTTGACCATAGAGTTGAGGGTCCATATCTGGGCTCTCTACTCTGTTCCACTGGTCTATGTGTCTGTTTTTATGCCAGTACTATGCTATCTTGGTGATCACAGCTTTGTAGTAAAGCTTGAAATCAGGGAACGTGATGCCGCCAGTTTTATTTTTGTTTTTCAACATTTCCTTAGCGATTCGGGGTCTCTTCTGATTCCATACAAATTTTAGGATTATTTGCTCCAGCTCTTTGAAAAATACCGGTGGAATTTTGATCGGAATGGCATTAAAAGTATAGATTGCTCTAGGCAGTATAGACATTTTCACAATGTTTATTCTTCCTTAGCTGCTTTTTAACATTTAGAACTGACCTATAAGTCCATATAGGAATGATATCTGTTTTATTGAAGAAATTCAACTACTTTCTCATTTACTATACAGGCTTCTTTATCTTATTAACCACCTTGTTAATTTATATTTTCCTAAGAAAATTTTCCATGCTGCTTAGCTTTTCATGTAACTATACACTATAAACTTGTTCAAAGTATACTTTTTTAGATTTATTTTTTAAATCCAAAGTTACTTTTCCACTTTTCACAACTGATGTTTATTCCTAGTTCCTCTTTAAAAAACAAAATAATACTTGGGGAACCTGGGTGGCTCAGTGGGTTAAGCCTCTGCCTTTGGCTGAGGTAATGGTTTTGGGGTCCTAGGATCAAGCCCCACATCGGGCTCTCTGCTCAGCAGGGAGCCTGCTTCCCCCTCTCCCTCTGCCTGCCTCTCTGCCTACTTGTGATCTCTCTCTCTGTCAAATAAATAAATAAGATCTTTAAAAAACAAAATGAAACAAAATAATACTTGACAGAATGTCCTCTTTCATTTTTCTTGCCAAAAATGAGAAAAATTTAATTAATTGATCAATTCTGTGTGCTTTTTTTTGGGATTTGGAATTATATTAATTATTACTGTCATCCTATTTTGGGTGCTCTTTTTTTTTTTTTTTTTTTTGCTTGTTCTTTTTTTGCCTTCTTTAGTTGTAATATTCTTTTTTCCCCCAGGCTTTCTAGTTTTCTAGTAGATGTAATTACTAAGCATCTCACCTTCAGTACTGCTTTTAGATGCAAAACTCAGGTCTGAAATATGATGATTAATCTTACAAAAGTTTTGTGATTTCCACTTTTACCAGCAAATTATTCAGAATGTATACCTAGTTTTTGAGATATTTGGATTAGTGGTTTGTGGCTGTTACCTTTCGTCATTGATTTTTGCAATTTTATTTTTATTTTTTTATTTCTTCTGAGTGTAACAGTATTCATTGTTTTTGCACCACACCCAGTGCTCCATGCAGTACGTGCCCTCTTTTGCCATATTTTGTTTTGTGAGTCCTTGTACAATAGCTTCAGGAAGTGTGAAATTTTATTTGTACTTTTATTTATGTTTTTGTAATATTGTATGAATGCCCATCTTGCTTTCAGTTTCTTCTTGTAGCTCTGCTAAATTTAACCTAATTAAACTCACAATGAAAGGTTCACTTGGAGTTGCCTCTGCCAACACAAATGCACCAAATTCAAACAACCTTAGCATACATATAGTTACTATTTTTTCTAGCCTTCTAGAGAGTATTAAAGAAATTGTTACTCTTTCCATCTCTCTACTGACCCATAAACTTGCTGTACTTAACTTAGATATTTTGCCACAATCAATGGTTGTTTTGCCTCGATAGTGCCAAGAGCCTCAAATACTTAGCCTCTCAGATTGCATAAATGTAAGGCATTTCTCAGACTCAGGTTGTGACCACCCATCCATATCTCAATCATCTGCATTGTCCATGTCCAGATTCTGAAAAATATCTCATTTTTCAATTGCTGTTTCACTTAGGTATAGGGGGAATATATTTCCCATGGCCGTATATAGGTTATCTAATCTTCTGATTAATTAGAAGGGGTTTCCTACTCCAAGTGGGTTTACCCTTGCTGGGGTGAGGATAGGAAATGTCATATCAAATGCATCTCACATGTCACTTCAAATTCTCCTAACTTTGTAAGTCTCAGACCTTTGGCACATGATGTGGCCCAGTTGCTATTATGACAAGCATTTTGGCATAGATCCTGATGAAATTCACAAAAGTGCAAATCAATAGAGACTCTCATGTCACATTTCTCTAGGGCATTACTGTTTGACTCTCAGACCTGCAATGCTGCAATATCTGCTTAGTTCCAATGCAAATGCCATCCCGAAGAGTAATGAAGTAACTCTTGAAACAATGAGAACAGAGGACAATGGGAAATTGGAGCCAGCAGGTTGTTTCCTACCCTTCCTCTGGAGGGACTGTCCTGAAATGCAGTTGTTCATATGGCATCTTGGAAGTTGGTCCCAAGATATGAATCAACCAATAGTGCTTGATACCAAGCATTTGATCAGTAAGAAGTGCTATGTTGTATTACTTTGTATTGATTTCTGTTCCTCCTTTAACTCGCTCCTCCCTCATGGTTCTAAGGTTGCACTCCTTAATAAAGTAGTAGTGCCTAAACTTTTGTGACATGTGTGCTTTATTTAAAATCCACACTAAGAAAAAGGTGAAGAAATACATTGTAGTGTTCTATTTTCTTCTCTCTGTAGCTTTTAGGGTTATGGCATATTTCACACAAAAATGATATGTGAGCTAATATCCTACAGATACTTCCAGCCCTGAACTGCACATGTCCACAGGGACAGTGTAGTTCACAAGCTTGTTTACATTGATCTTGTATAGTTCATTGTACAACCTACTCACTGCCTTGAATGATGCCAGAAGGGTGAGAGAGATGCACTCAACCCTTGTATAGGAGTGTTCTGCAGTGTAAACTCAGGTTCACAAGATGGGAGGGACCTCAAAGATACTTTTCATCTCACTGGATTTTGTTTCTCCTGACTAGGAAAAGTTACTGAATTGATTCTGTTCAGTTCCACCCATGTCTATATGCAAGAGACTTTTCCTTTCAAATTGAATTCTCAGGATGGCCAAGGTCCCATCCCACATCTCAGGGTGTATGAGTGTTTTTAGACATTGAAAATGAGACCTGTCTTGACAGACTAAGTTACACGGGAATTGAGAAAATCTGGAGCTCAGACTGACATCCCACTGTTGGATAGTCAACAGGAAACAAACTGTTACCAAAGGGATATTTTTTTTCTTTTAATCTTTACCATTTACCAACACTAGACAACAAAATTGCCCCTTAAGTTGATGGTCTCTGTTAGTCTCTGTTCCTGTCCATTGTTCATTCCAGGATAGGTCCTTTCTTTTTTTATTATTATTATTTTATTTTTTCAGTGTTCCAAGATTCTGTGTTTATGCACCGCACTCAGCGCTCCATGCAATACGTGCCCTCCTTAATACGCACCACTAGGCTCACCCATCCCCCCAGCCCCTCCCCTCCAAAACCCTCAGTTTGTTTCTCAGAGTCCACAGACTCTCATGGTTCATCTCCCAATTCACTTTCAGGATAGATCCTTTCATTCTAAATTCTTTACCCCCTAGATTTATTGAGATATAATTGACACCTGACATAAAACATTGTGTAAGTTTAAGGTATACAATGTAATGATTTGGTACATGTATATATTGTGAAATGATTATCACAATAAAGTTAGTTAACATCTCCATCACCTTATATAATTACTGTCTTTCCTTTGTGGTAAGAACATTGAAGACCTACTCTCTTGGCAATTTTCAAGTATATAATACCATATTGTTAACTGTAGTCACCATGCTGTACATTAGATCCTCAGGGCTTATTCATCTTATAACTGGAATTTTCTACCCTTTGATCAATATCTTTCTATTTCTCTCACCCCTCAGTCCCTGGCAACTATCATTCTACTCTCTGTTTCTAAGAATTCAACTTTTTTTTAGATTCCATATATAAGTGAGATAATGCAGTGTTTGCCTTTCTCTGACTTACTTCACTTAGCACAGTGCCTTCAAGGTCCATCCATTGTGTTGCAAATGGCTGAATAATATCCATATGTATATCCATATATATATATATCTATATATATATCCATATAAATATACAGATGAAGAAAATGTGATATATATATTTACATATATATACACATATACATATATGTATATATAATATACATATTATATGTATACATATTATATGTATATATACATATATGTATATATTTACACATATATATTTACATATATGTAAATATATATTACATATATATACATATATATGTATATATATCCATACAAATATACAGATGAAGAAAATGTGATATATATATTTACATATATATACATATATATGTAAATATATATATTTACACATATATATGTATATATGTAGATATATATATCTACATATATAGATGTAGATATATATATCTACATATATACATATATATGTGTAAATATATATATATCTACATATATATATATATATATATATATATATATCCATCGTCCATCAGTGGACACTTAGGTTGTTTACATGATTTGACTATTGTTAATAATGCTGCAATGAATATAGAAGGGCAGCTATGTCTTCAAGGCAGTGATTTCATTTCCTTTGAATGGATATATACCCAGAAGTGGGACTGATGGATCATATGGTAGCTCTATTTTCCATTTTTTGAGGAACTTCCATACTGTTTCCTGTAATGGCTGCACCAATTTATGTTCCTACCAACAGTGAACGAGGGTTCTCTTTTCTCCACATCTTTGTCAACACTTATCATCTCTTATCATTTTGATAATAGCCATTCTAACAGATATGAGATGATATATCATTGGGGTTTTGATATGCATTTCCCTAATGAATAGTGATGTTAAGCACCATTTCACGTGCCTGTTGGCCATTTGTATGTCTTATTTGGAAAAATACCTATTTAGGTTCTCTGCCCATTCTTAAATTGGATTTTTTTTTTTGCTCCTGAATTATATGAGTTATAAGTTCATTACATATTTTGGATGTTAATGCCTTAGCAGATAAATGCTTTACAAACATTTTCTACCATTCCATTGGTTGCCATTACATTTTATTGATTTCTTTCTTTCCTAGGCAGAAGATTTTAGTTTGATATAGTCCCATTTGTTTATTTTCACTTTTGTTTGTGCTTTTGGCATCATATACAGAAAATTGCTGGCAAGACCAATGTTGAGGAGCTTTTTCCCTAAAATTCTTGTGGGAATTTTATGGTTTCAGGTCTTTTAATCCATTTGGAGTTAATATCTGTGAGGGGTATAAGAGTCCAACTTCATTCTTCTGCTTTTATCTAGCTTTTCCAACATTATTTATTGAAGAGACTATCTTTTCTCATGAGTATTTTTAACTCCCTTGTTAAATGTTGGTGGACTGTATATGTGAGGGTTTATATCTGGGCTTTTGATTCCATTCCACTGATCCATGTGTTTGTTTTTATCCCAATGTCATATGTTTTTGTTACTATAGCTTTGTAACATAGTTTGAAATCAGGAAGTGTCATGCTCAGAAAGTATGATCTTTCTCAGGACTACTTCGGTTGTTCAGAATCTTTTGGTAGTTCCATAAAAATTTTAGGATTGTTTTTCCCATTTCTGTCAAAATACCCTTGGAATTTTGATAATGATTGCACTGAATCTATAGATGGTTGTGGGTAGTACAGACATTTTAACAACATTTATTCTTTGGACCCACGTATATAATATTGTTCCATTTTTTAAAAAGATTTATTTATTTATTTGAGAGAGAGAGAGAGAGAGCACAAGCAGCAGAAGGGGCAGAGGGAGAGAGAGAATCTCAAGCAGACTCCCCACCTGATGCAGGGCTTGATCTCAAGACCCTGAGATCATGACCAGAGCCAAAATCATGAGTCAGATCCTTAACAGACTGAGCCACCCAAGTGCCCCAGGATACTGTTCCATTTAATTGTGTCTCCTTCAATTTCTTTCTGTAATTTTCAGTGTCCAGTTCATTTACTACCTTGGTTAAATTTATTCCCAAGTATTTTATTGTTTTTGATGCTACTATAAATGGGATTATTTTTTTATTTTTCAAATATTTTATTCTTAGTGTATAGAAATACAACCGATTTCTGTATATTGATTTTGATTCTTGGAACTTTATTGAATTTGTGGATTAGTTCTAACAGTTTTTTTGCTGGAGTCTTTAGGATTTTCTATATATAACATCATGTCATCTGCAAAGAAAGATAATTTTACTCCTTCATTTCTGGTTTGAGTCCTTTTGATTTCTTTTTCTTGCCTAGTTATGAGGGTAGGCATTTACTTAGACATGAGCAGGAGGGAAGGAGAATGACGAATAGGTTACACATTAAAAGCCAGGAGATACAACATCACATTGTAGAAGCCTGGGAGCATAACATCCTGGCCTTGTGGCTTCCAAGACTCTGGGCCTAACAGACCAAGAACCACAGGTGCAGAATATGTGCTCTCCACTTGTATCTCTGCCTCAGGGTAACCCTTAGACTCATTATAATGCATTTGCATTGCAGTTATAGCCAGCCCCATGGGGTAAGGCTGCCATGATGGTTCCAGTACAAGCCTTATAAGGTCAAATACTCCCCCTCCCAACCTACAGGAGCGAGTCCCCCAAATTGCTGGAAGCAGTCTCCATTAGGGACTACCCTGTCCATGACCCAAGTCACCCTTCTCCAACCCTGCAGGCACACACACACACATAAAAGGAAAGGATCCTTGTAGCCCAAGGGCAGTTGCCACTTGTGGGCCTGCCCACTCTCCCTCCTTGAAAACGTATTGTTCTTAACAAACTGCTTTGTGTTTGTTACTTTCTTCTGGCTATCTTTATTTGAGCACAGATTCTTAAATCTTTCATGGGAAATTTAAGAAATGAGACCTCCATTCACATGAGGCACTTTCCCACCATTGACAGTTAATCCGGCTAGAACTTCCAGTACTATGCTGAGTAAGAGTAGTTAGAATGGGTGCCCTTGGCTTATTTCTGCTCTTAGAGGAAAGCTTTCAACCTTTCACCTTTGAGTACGATGTTAGTTGTGGCTTGTCAGGTATGTCCTTTATTATGTTGAGGTACAGTCCATCTATATTCAATTTGTTGAGAGTTTTTATCATGAATGGATATTGAATTTTGTCAAATGATCTTTCTGCATCTATTCAGGTAATCAAGATTTTTATCTTTCATTTTATTAATGTGATATATAACATTTATTAATCTCTGTATGTTGAATAATTCTTGAACCCCAGGGATAAATCCCGTTTGATCATGGTGTGTGGCCCTTTTCATGTGATGGTTAGTTTGCTTGTATTTTGTTGAGAATTTTTGAGTCTATATTCATCAGGGATAGTGACCTGCATATTCTTTTCCTGTGCTGTGTTTTTCTGCCTTTGGTATCATGGTAATGCTGGACTCATAAAGTGAGTTTGGGAGTATTTCCTCCTCTTCAATTTTTTTGGGAAGAGTTTGAGGATTGTCTTTAATTCTTCTTCAAATATTTGGTAGAATTCTTCAGTGAAACTATCTGATCCTGGCTTTTCTTTATGGGAGGATTGGGATTACTGATTCAAAGTCCTTACATGTTATTGGTCTGTTCAGACTTTCTGTTTCTTCATGATTCAATCTTGGTAGGCTGCATGTTTCTAAGAATTTATCCATTTCTTCTAGGTTATTCAATTTGCTAATGTATATAATCATTCATAATAGCATCTTAAAATCCTCTGTATTATCTGTTGTATCACTTATAATATCTCCCCTTTCATTTCTAATTTTATTTTTTTCTTAGTCTAGCTACAGTTTGTCAATTTTGTTCATTTTTCCACAAACCAGCTCTTAGTTTTGTCAATCTTTTCTATTGTTTTGCTGATCTCTATTTCATTTATTTCTGTTCTGATCACTGTATTTCTTTCCTTCTGCTAACATTGGGCTTAGTTTTTAAATTCTCTTTCCAGTTCCTTGAGATATAAGGAAGTTACGTTGTTTGTTTGAGATTTTTCTTTTTTCTTATTATAAATATTTTTTTAATTAAATTTTTTATTTATTTTCAGCGTAACAGTATTCATTGTTTTTTCACCACACCCAGTGCTCCCTGCAATCTGTGCCCTCCCCAATACCCACCACCTGGTTCCCCCACCCTCCCACTCCCCGTCCCTTCAAAACCCTCAGGTTGTTTTTCAGAGTCCATAGTCTCTCATGGTTCACCTCCCCTTCCAATTTCCCTCAACTCCCTTCTCCTCTCCATCTACCCTTGTCCTCTATATTATTTGTTATGCTCCACAAATAAGTGAAACCATATGATACTTGACTCTCTCTGTTTGACTTATTTCACTCAGCATAATCTCTTCCAGTCCTGTCCATGTTGCTACAAAAGTTGGGTATTCGTCCTTTCTGATGGAGGCATAATACTCCATAGTGTATATGGACCACATCTTCCTTATCCATTCATCCGTTGAAGGGCATCTTGGTTCTTTCCACAGTTTGGCGACCATGGCCATTGCTGCTATAAACATTGGGGTACAGATGGCCCTTCTTTTCACTACAACTGTATCTTTGGGGTAAATACCCAGCAGTGCAATTGCAGGGTCATAGGGAAGCTCTATTTTTAATTTCCTGAGGAATCTCCACACTGTTCTCCAAAGTGGCTGCACTTCCACCAGTATTTTTCAAAGAGCTGGAGCAAATAATCCTAAAATTTGTATGGAATCAGAAGAGACCCCGAATCACTAAGGAAATGTTGAAAAACAAAAATAAAACTGGTGGCATCACGTTACCTGATTTCAAGCTTTACTACAAAGCTGTGATCACCAAGACAGCATGGTACTGGCATAAAAACAGACACATGGACCAGTGGAACAGAGTAGAGAGCCCAGATATGGACCCTCAACTCTGTGGTCAAATAATCTTCGACAAAACAGGAAAAAATATCCAGTGGAAAAAAGACAGTCTCTTCAATAAATGGTGCTGGGAAAACTGGACAGCTATATGTAGAAGAATGACACTCGACCATTCTCTTACACCGTACACAAAGATAAACTCGAAATGGATAAAAGACCTCAACGTGAGACAGGAATCCATCAGAATCCTCGAGGAGAACATAGGCAGTAACCTCTTTGATATCAGCCACAGCAACTTCTTTCAAGATATGTCTCCAAAGGCGATGGAAACAAAAGCGAAAATGAACTTTTGGGACTTCATCAAGATCAAAAGCTTCTGCATAGCAAAAGAAACAGTCATCAAAACAAAGAGGCAACCCACGGAATGGGAGAAGATATTTGCAAATGACAGTACAGACAAAAGGTTGATATCCAGGATCCATAAAGAACTCCTCAAACTCAACACACACAAAACAGACAATCATATTAAAAAATGGGCAGAAGATATGAACATACAATTCTCCAATGAAGACATACAAATGGCTACCAGACACATGAAAAAATGTTCATCATCACTAGCCATCAGGGAGATTCAAATTAAAACCACATTGAGATACCACCTTACACCAGTTAGAATGGCCAAAATTAGCAAGACAGGAAACAACGTGTGTTGGAGAGGATGTGGAGAAAGGGGGAACCCTCTTACACTGTTGGTGGGAATGCAAACTGGTGCAGCCACTTTGGTAAACATTTTTTTTTTTTACTCTCAGCTTCCCTTTTAAAACTGCTCTTGTTGCACCATATGTTTGGTGGCTGGATTTTCATTTTCATCTGTTTCAAGATTCTTTTAAATTTTTAAAAATTTCTTTTTTGACACATTCATTATTTAGGAGTGTATTGTTAATTTCTATGTATTTGTGAAATTTCAAGCTTTCCTCCTATTTCTTGGAGCTGTATCCAGGTTTATAGCCAGGACAATGGTCAGCAAATTAGTTGCCTGATTGGAGGCCTCTTTTCTCAAAACAGCTCTCCTCATTCTTGGACTGTACTGGGGTTTCACAACCTTCTACCTGGATCTCACAGCTTCCACAAAGGCATTTTTGTTCATGGTTACATGTCAAATTGCTGTAGGAGGAATATAAACAAGGGGTTTCTTATTTGACCATCTTGCTAATGTCACTCTCTTTCATCCTAAATTCTAAACCCTCACACAGACTTTTATTACTTTTCACACTTCTGTTATTAACTTGAATCACCAAATCAAGGAATCTTTTTTCTTCATATCACAGATTCTTATAAATATATTATCTCTGAACACAAATTATTCCTATTCTTTTGATCCTAAATGTTTGTTTTTTTTTTTAAAGATTTTATTTATTTATTTGATAGACAGAGATCACAAGCAGGCAGAGAGGCAGGCAGAGAGAGAGGGAAGCAGGCTCCCCGCTGAGCAGAGAGCCCGATGCGGGGCTCGATCCCAGGACCCTGGGATCATGACCTGAGCCAAAGGCAGAGGCTTTAACCCACTGAGCCACCCAGGCGCCCCTTGACCCTAAATGTTTGAAATTCAAAAGCCAAAGCTGATTCATGCCAATGGCTATTCATCTGAATAAATGAGATTCAAAGGGCAGAAAGAAATATCCCAAAGAAGGTAAATTTGTTTAGTTCTTCATAGACATCATCTTGCCACATTCCCGGTGCTGACTGTACTCCCATTTCTTTTTCATGACCTGCTTTTCCCTTTACTTTTACCTTCTGCCAAACCTGCAAAATCAGGCATTTCAAGATTGAAAACACTTTTTGGCCTTTAGAAAGATGAAGATACACCACTTCATCACCAAGCAATTGTAAAATGGAACTTATACTATTTTTAAGTTATTTAGGGTACAGTTTGCACAAATTATTTTATACCATTTTGTAAAGATCTATATGACCCTGGAGAACTTGAAATGCCAGCCATGGGAGGAAGACATGGAAGAGTAACTTATGTATTTAATTGACTTTGAAGGAAAAAAAGTTGCGATTACGTAAAGATTAAAATATATTATTACCCAAACAAGTTACCTAAGTTATTTTATGGTATTATTGGAATCACATAATGTCTACAATCTGAATTATTTTGGCAGTGTTAAGACAACCACCTTCCCGCTTTAGAGCTGAAGGAATGGAAAGTAGTTAGGAGGTAAAATAAAGCATACCTTCCATCAGTGTTTTAGTATTTTATTGTCACACATCACTTCAAATTGTCAGATTTATAGTTAATAGAGTTAAAATGCATTATTTAGTTGACTTATTGAAATTGCACAATGTATTGCAATTTTTTATTGGAAAAGTATATTTAAGTCTGCATAAAAATATTAGTATTATAGGAAGTGTTAGGTCTCTAAGTATTTGTTACCTTTCAAATAATTCCAGACTGAACAAATGGCAAACTATACCATTATTTGTGAAAAGTAAAGCATTATTTAATTACATACGTGCACACGTGCATGGACTGTCAATGTTATGATTATTCTGACAAAAATAAATTTTGAATTCTCATATATTAATGAAGTACTGAATTTTAGACTTGAGCTTTTATAATAAGTAAAAACCACTTAGTTTTAATTATTTATGTACCTATTATATTTAAATATTTATATGGTATATAATTATGTCTATCTCCTTAAAAAATATTGTGGTCATAAATTACACTAAATAAAATTCCTTAAGTAACAATGTGTATGGATGATGCAAATTGGAGATGGTAATATACTGTAGGCCTATTTTATTAATAATAAAAAGGGTCATTTTATCTACAATTCAACTTAAATGAAAAAATACAATATTTATGTGTTTTATTCTGCTTGAAAATATAATTTTTTTCATTTCTTAACTGCTTGCATTATATTATTAATTCTCAAGAAACAGTATAATTTTTACATATTCAGACATGTGTATTTAGCTCACATTTCATTTGTAACCGGAAAACTTAGGAATCGGAAAAAACAGACTTTAATTTTCCCATCCTGTATTTGAAGGTATTAAGATATTCAAACACTGAACTCTTGCATAGCGTTGGTAGCAAAATCCTTTTCATATGTTTAATAATTTAGTAATCCTATTGTTCATATAAACAATATTTTCATACCAGATATGAAATAGTAAAGGCCATACATGTTTGTGAAGCAAAATACTATGAGTACCATAAATAGTTGTTCTCTTTGATAGTGCTCTTTGACATTGGTAATCAAAAATAGTATTTTCCAGGTTAACAACATGAGAAATAATTAAATTATGGTAGTTATATATCCTCTGAGAGACAAATAAATAATCCATGGAAATAAAGTCTGGTGCTGCTGTCCAACTCTGCCCACTCCCTCCCCACTCCCTAAATATAGACTCCACGACAACCATATTGCAAAGCCCATGACACTACTAGCTAACTGTATATTGAGTACAATTCCAGAAAAAAATGCCCCCCTCCCTAATTCAGTTTTCTGGTAGATACCTTTTATGTTATTTACAACCTTGTAAAATCAGTAATTTTCTATATGTGTTTTCACTTTGGATAGAGCTAAGAAAATTGTTGTTTTAAAGAATGACTGTTTATATTTTCCAAAAGCAACTGTCCTAAAAGCTCTTCCAGACATCCTTGGGAGGAACAAAAACAGATAGAAAAAGAAACATACTGGCTCATATAAAAGTAGAATTCAAATGAGATACTGTATATAAGGGGAAATAGAGAAATTTTTAGAAGTTTTAAAGTAAGAAATTATTGCTGTTTATTTTTTTTAAAGATTCTGTTTATTTACTTGACAGACAGAGATCACAAGTAGGCAGAGAGGCAGGCAGTGGGTGGGGGAAGCAGACTCCCCACTGAGCAGAGAGCCCGATGTGGGGCTCGATCCCAGGACCCTGAGATCATGACCTGAGCCAAAGGCAGAGGCTTAACCCACTGAGCAACCCAGGTGCCCCATAATTGCCATTTAATATGAGAGAAAGCCAAGGTACTTTCTGAAACCCAGAAAATAGATCAGTCACTTGACATGATTGGCAGTGATTTCGGGTGAAAATAGGGAGCTCTAAGGGCACATGAGAACTATGAATTATTAGAACTACAGCTTAGCTACTTACAAACATATTTCTGTTTAGAAATTAGTTCATTGCAGAGATGACTCTCAGAATATAAGCCACAAAACACCTGGCAATGCTTAATGCCAGAGGCTGGCTGTCTCCATCTTAGGCTGCATTAAAGAAGTAGTGTCCAGTTTACACGAGGGAAGAGTCCCATCGTACTGATCAGAAACCACTTTTCAGAAACCATCCTAAGTGTAGCCTGAGGGAAATAACCCGAAGTAATGACGTAAGGAGTAGTAACAATATTCTTTGATATTTTTTTATCTAGTGTGAAGAAGATTCCTGGGAGCACCATTTAATTCTTCTAAAGACTCTTAGAGATCTTATGGAGAAAATAATTTGATTTAGATTTCTTTCTTTCTTTTTTTCTTTCTTTCTTTCTTTTTTAGAGATAGAGGGAGAGCACATGCAGGGGAGGGGCAGAGGGAGAGGAAGAGAGAATCAAGTAGACTCCCTGCCTAGAACAGAGCCTGACTTGGGCTTGATCCCATGACCCCCAGATCACAACCTGAGCTGAAACCAAGAGTCAGATGCTTAACTGACTGAGCCACCCAGGTGTCCCTTAGATTGTTTTATTAAAAAGCAATAAAGACTTCAGCTTATTAGATAAATGGTCCAGTGGCACAGTAAGACTTCATACCTGCATTACAAACTCTGGGGTAGCATGGTAGATAATCAAGGACTGATTTGCTTATGGATTTTTAAATGACTTTGAATTCCCCAAACACCAGAAATACAACACTGCATAAAAGAGGAAGAATCCATAAAGCCTGTCTTCTATATACTGGAAAGAAATAGTGCTCTCATTAACACAAGAAAGAATAAAGACATAATTCCCTCTTCCCAATAAGAGCAGGAAAAGGTAAAGTAGCTGTGCAGGATGCAATAGCACCATACTGAAGAGCCTGACAGCCAATCTGAAACTTCAGTCATTTTTTTTAGCATCAATAAGGAGGAAGACACTGAACATGAAATATAGGATACTGGTCTAGAAACTATGAGTACAAAGAATATGAAATAGTTACTGGAGGTGGAACTTCTGCAATGATGGTGTAAGAAGCATGGCAAAATCCCTGCCTACCAAAATGATTTAACCAGTAAAAATTACAAAATTTAAAAATATTTTAAAGTTTCTGGAAATTTCCTCCAGAAACTACATAAGAGAAACATTTATTTTTTAAAAATCTATGGCATCATGGTAAGAACAGTGAGAATCTGTGGCCATTACTTACCTATTCACACTACTGTGTTACAGAAGTTCTACTCCAGACATATACAGCAAAGAATATTCTGGATCCTAGTCATCTCAGCTACCAGTCTGAAGCTAAATTTTCATCACAGGAAGGGCACAGTGCTGGTTTTTCTCACTCTTCTTACTCACAAAGTATAGAACCTCTATTCTGAGTGCGGAAAAGAGAGGATTGGTCTCCTTTCTCACATCCAGTTCCCACTCATTGAGTGAAAGCTCTCCCTCAGTTGCTACAGGCCGAGAATACTGGCCCCAACTGTCAGAGTCCCAGCTCACTGAAAGAGTTGAAGTTTCATGTCTGGAAAGCAAACTGAGAAAATCAGGCATAATACTTCATTCAGTCTGTTAGTGCCCATTGTTAGAATGGGATTGTTAATCTAGAAAAGCGGGTCCTCACCATGAGCTTCTTTACAGTGACACAGGGGTTCTTTCAAAGAATGAAGATAAATTTTATGGGCCAAGAACTCCTCAGGTCTGAGGGGATAGATGGACATTATTTGTAACAGTGAGTGGAGAACTCATGCCTAAGGGTCTGGTTGAAAACAATGTAGACCTTAGTGGAATGAAGGTGGTAGTTCTGATATAAACAAATTGGCAGAACAGCCAGAACTTCAGTAGTGAGAACCAAGGAATGAGCCATGAAGAGCCCTCTTGGGATCACAGCCAACCCCAGAGTTGATGAAGTCTGTGCATATGCATTATACTGCATCCATTCAGAAGCAATTAGAGCAGGACAGGAGGCAGAGAGCCACACATACATCCATTAATACAAGGCAGAAGTTTTACTGTCACCAGGGGATAAGCTAAAGCCTCTGACAGTGACGTACTCTAACCCAAGTACTTTCTAAGAAGAAAGGCTTAAAAATAATATCACAGTCATCTCTGGCAGTCTGGAAGACTGAATACATACCCAAAGCTGTACTCTATCTAGAGTGAACAGAGAGGGTAACAACACAAGCGAACTCTTTGTAAGCAGACTGAAAGACAAAAATAAGGGGAAAGTAACTGAGGGGAAATACACTTTGTAGAAATAGTTGAGCCATCAGGTCATGATCTCAGGGTCCTGGGATTGAGCCCCGCATCGGGTTCTCTGCTCAGCAGGGAGCCTGCTTCCCCCTCTCTCTCTGCCTGCCTCTCTGCCTGCTTGTGATCTCTGTCTGTCAAATAAATAAAATCTTAAAAAAAAAAAGAAATAGTTGAGCCAAATCAAAAAACAAGCAAGCAAAAAACAACAATCACAATCACCTCTAGAGAAAGGTCAGTATCCAGAGTTGCCACAATAAATTATCTAGTATATCCAGCTTTTTTTTTTTTTAAGTATGAGACATGCAAAGAAATAGAAAAGTGTGACCTATACATAGGGGGAAAAAGATGGCAGTAGAAACTGCCTAAAAGCATCTATAACAGTGGATTTATTAAAGACTTCAAAGCAACTATATATGTATGTTCAAAAACTAAAGGAACTCATATTTAAAGAATTAAAGAAAGGTATGATGATGGTGTTACATTCAATACGGAATATAACTAAAGATGCAGAAGTTACTAAAAAGAACAAATGAACAAATGAAAAATCTGGAGTTGAAAAGTATACTAAAATTTAAAGTTCAACAGGGGAGCTAACAGTAGTCTGAACTAGCAGAAAGAATCAGTAAACTAAAATATAGATTGATAAAAATTATATGATCTGAAGAATAGAGGAGAAAAATGAAGAAAAACAAAGACCCAGAAAAATGTAGGAAACCACTAATCACACTAATAGACATGCAATAAGAACCCTGGGAGGAAAGAAGAGAAAGTGACAGAAAAATAATAGTTAGAAAAAAACCACTAATCTACAAATTCAAAAAGCCCAGCAAACTCTAAGAACTGTAATGCAAAGAGATCCACACCCAAACACATTGTAGTCAACATGTTGAAAACCAACGGGAATTTTGAACACAGCAGGAGAAAAAAAGTGACTCATCACATTTGAAGGAACCCCATAAGATTAACAGATGACATCTTATCAGATGTAATAGAGGTCAGAGGTATCAGCAAGATGGCAGACTAGGAGGAACTGATGCTCATCTCCTCAAACAAAAACAATCAGATCAATGAAAAAACAACAACATACTGATGAAAATAGCTCTCTCTGGAAAAGTTTCAAAGTGAAAGAAGGAGTTTTCAGAAACACTGTAGGACATACACACACACACACACACACACACACACACACACACACACACCAGGATTGCTGCATGGAAGGACATAGAAGGCATCTTTCCTGCATTAACTTATCCTCCTTTTTGACAGAACTCAGAATCCAGAGGAATCTGCTTAGCTGCAATCATAACTGTGTGGGAAAAAGAGAGTGAGAAGACTCCAATGACCCTTGTCATCACCACAGACACCTGCAGTGTTTGCCACTGAAGAACAGTGCAGTCTTCACCGATGCTGAGCCCAGCTGACAGAGTAGTTTGTAGTCCACATTGCCACATCTCCACCAAAAAAGAACACACACTGTGCTCCATCCAGTAAGGGTGTCATCATCACCATGCCCCCTGGAGAAGGAGCTACTGCTATGCACTGTCAACTGCCAAAGGTTGGGGATGCCACTGCACTTTCCCCCACCCAGCCACCCAGGGCTGGAGCCAGAGCTTGCAATGCTGTCCCACATTTCCTCCCCTGCCCCAGGCCAGGAGCTGAAGCTGAAGCTGAAGTTACCCTCCCTGAGAATGAGCCACTGCTATGCCCTCATAAGGAAAAGAGCATATGCCACACACTGCAGAAGGAAGGAATTACTAAAAAATAGAGCTGAAATAAGGCATATGAGAATATAAAAAATAATACAAAAATCAAGTTTTTTAAATAAATAGAACCAGCAAACCATCAGCTACATTAACCAAGAAAAAAAAAAAAGGATGACTCAAATTACTAAAATCAGAAACAAATCAGACAACAAAAAGAAATAAAAGGTATTCAAATTGGCAAAGAAGAAGTCAAACTCTCTCTCTTCACAGATGACATGATACTTTACGTGGAAAACTCAAATGTCTCTACCCCCAAGCTACTAGAACTTGTACAGGAATTCAGTAATGTGGCAGGATGCAAAATCAATCCACAGAAATTAGTTGCTTTCTTATACACTAACAATGAAACTGTAGAAAGAGAAATTAGAGAATTGATTCGATTTACAATAGCACCAAAAACCATAAGATACCTTTGAATAGACCTAACTAAAGAGGTAAAGGATCAATACTCTAGCAAGTACAAAATACTCATGAGAGAAATTGAAGTAGACACAAAAAGATGAAAAAACACTTTATGCTCATGGATCAGGAGAATAAACATCATTAAAATGACTATGCTGCTCAGAGCAATCTACATTTTTAATGCCATCCCAATCAAAATACCAGTGGCATTTTTCAAACTGCTGGAACAAACAATCCCAAAATTTGTGTAGAACCAGAAAGGACCCCAAATTGCCAAGGAAATGTTGAAAAAGAAAAACAAAGCTGGGGGCATCATGTTACCTGATTTCAAGCTATATTACAAAGCTGTGATCACTAAAATAGCATGGTACTGGCACAAAAACAGACACACAGACCAGTGGAACAGAATAGAGAGCCCAGATATGGACCCTCAACTCTAGGGTCAACTAATCTTTGAAAAATCAGGAAAAAATATCTAATGGAAAAAAGACAGTCTCTTCAACAAATGGTGCTGGAAAAATTGGACAGCTATAATACAGATGAATGAAATTGGACTATCTTCTTACACCATATACGAAGATAAACTCAAAATGGATGAAAGGCCTAAATGCGAGACAGGAATCCATCAAAAAGAACATAGGCAGTAACCTCTTTGACATCAGTCACAGCAACTTCTTTTTAAGACACTTTTCTAAAGGCAAGGGAAACAAAAGTGAAAATGAGCTTTTGGGACTTCATCAAGATAAAAAGCTTCTACACGGGGTGTCTGGGTGGCTCAGTGGGTTAAAGCCTCTGCCTTTGGCTCAGGTCATGATCCCTGGGTCCTGGGATCGAGCCCCACATCAGGCTCTCTGCAGAAAGCCTGTTTCCTCCTCTCTCTCCCTGCCTGCCTCTCTGCCTACTTGTGATCTCTGTCTGTCAAATAAATAAATAAAATATTAAAAAAAAAAGCTTCTACACAGCAAAGGACACAGTCAACAAAACTAAGAGGCAACCCACAGAATGGAAGAAGATAGTTGCAAGTGACACTACAGACAAAGGGCTGATATCCAAGATCTATAAAGAACTTCTTAAACTCAACACCCCGAAAACAGATAATCAAGTCAAAAAATGGGCAGAAGACATGAGCAGACACTTCTCCAAAGAAGATACACAAATGGCTAACAGACACATGAAAAAGTGCTCATCATCATTAGCCATCAGTGAAATTCAAATCAAAACCACAATGAGATACCAATTCACACCCGTTAGAATGGCCAAAATTAAAACACAGGTAATAACAAATGTTGGCAAGCTTGTGGAGAAAGGGGGAACCCTCTTAACACTATTGGTGGGAATGCAAGCTGGCACAGCCACTCTGGAAAACAGTATGGAGGTTCCTCAAGGAGTTAAAATAGAGCTACTCTATGACCCAGTAATTGCACTACTGGGTACTTATCCCAAAGATACAGATGTAGTGAAAAGAAGGGCCATATGCACCCCAATGTTCATAGCAGCAATGTCCACAATAGCCAAACTGTGGAAAGAGCCAAGATGCCCTTCAACAGATAAATGGATAAAGATGTGGTCCATATACACAATGGGATATTACTTAGCCATCAGAAAGGATGAATACCCAGTTTTTGCATCAACATGGATGGGACTGGAGGAGATTACGGTAGGTGAAATAAGTCAAGTGGAGAAAGTCAATTATCGTATGGTTTCACTTATGTGTGGAACATAAGGGGGCAGAAATTGGAGTGGGAGATGAACCATGAGAGACTATGGACTTCAGGCAACAAATGGAGGGTTTTAGAAGGGAGAGGGGTGAGGGGATGGGTGAGCCCTGTGATGGGTATTAAGGAGGGCATGGATTGCATGGAGCATTGGGTGTTATATGCAAACAATGAATCATGGACCAATACATCAAAAACTAATGATGTACTGTATGGTAACTAACAAAACACAATAAAAAAAATTAAAAAAAATAAAATCAGAAACAAAAAGGGAGACATTACAACAGATGCTTCAGTAATAGAAACAATCATAAGGGACTATTATGAACAATTATATATCAATAAATTGGAAAATCTAAAAGAAATGGTAAATTCTTAGAAATATATAACCTATCAAAACCAAATCAAGATGAAATAGAAAGCCTCAACAGACCAATAACAAATAAGGAGATTGAATCAGTAATCCAAAACTGCCCAAAATATAAAAGTTCAGGACCAGACCAGATGGCTTCATCGATGAATCCTACCAAACATTCAAAGTAGGATTAATACCAATCTTTCCTCCAAAAAACAAAAGAAGAGGGAACACTTCCAAACTAATTTTATGAGGCCATCATTTACCAAAGCCAGCCAAAGATACCTTAAAGGAAGAAAACTATAGGCCAATGTCTCTGATGACAAAGATCTAAAAAGCTTTGATAAACTAGTAACAAATCAAATTCCCTGGCAAGTTAAAAGGATCATACATCACAACAAAGTGGGATTTAACTCTAGGACTTAAGGGTAGTTCAGTTTACAGAAGTCAATCCATGTGATACAATGAAAGAAAAAACCCACATGATCAAAACCACATTTAGATACCACATTACACCAGTTAGAATGGCAAAGACTAACAAGGCAGGAAACAACAAATGTTGGAGAGGATGTGGAGAAAGGGAAACCCTCTTACATTACCCTCTTACATTGTTGGTGGGAATACGAATTGGCGGAGCCACTTTGGAAAACAGTGCACAGATGTCTCAGAAAATTAAAAATAGAACTACCCTATGGAAAGAGCCGAGATGTCCTTCAACAGACAAATGGATAAAGAAGATATGGTCCATATACACAATGGAATGTTACTCAGCCATCAGAAAGGATGAACACCCAAACTTTGCATCAACATGGATGAGACTGGAGATTATGCTGAGTGCAATAAGTCAAGCAGAGAAAGTCAATTATCATACAGTTTCACTTACTTGTGGAACATAAGGAATAACAGGGAGGATATTAGGAGAAGGAAAAGAAAAGTGAATTGGGGTAAGTCAGAGGGGGAGACGAACCATGAGAGACTGTGGACCCTGAGAAACAATCTGAGGGTTTTGGGGGGGGTGGGGAGATGGGTGAGCCTGGTAGTGGGTATTAAGGAGGGCACATATTGCATGGAACATTGGGTGTTGTACATAAACAATGAATCCTGGAACACTGCATCAAAAACTAATGATGTATTTTATGGTGACTAACATAACACAATAAAAAAAATAAAGATAATGAAGAGAAAAAAAAAAGAAAAACCCACATGATCATATCAACAGATGCAGAAAAAGCATTTGACAAAGTCCAACATCGATTCATGATTAAAACTCTCAGCAAAATATAAAATGTAGAAGAGAACTTACCTAAGCACAATAAAGTCCCTACATGAAAAGCACATAGCTAATATCATAATTAATGGGGGGAAAGTCAAAGCTTTTCCTCTAAGATCTGGTACAAGGCAAGGATGCCCATTCTTACCACTTCTATTCAACATAGTAGGAGAAGTCCTCCCCAGAGTAATTAGGCAAAAATAAGAAATAAAAGACATCCAAATTGGAAGGAAAGTTGTAGAATGAGCTGTTTGCTAACGACATGATCATAAATGTAGAAAACCCAAAGGAATCAACAACAAAAAATGTGTGTTAGGAACTAATAAATGAATTCAGTCAAGTTGCAGGAAACAAAAATCAATTCTATTTTTATACCTTAATGACAAACTATCTAAAAAGGAAATTAGAAAAATAATCCCATTCTCAATAGCAATAAAAAGAACAAAATATATAGGAATAAACTTAACCAAAAATTTGAAAGATTAGTATACTGAAAAATTATAAAACTTTTATGAAGGAAATTAAAGAAGACACAAATAAATAGATATCCTGTGTTCGTGGATTGGAAAACAACGTTAAAATGCCCATATTACCCAAAGTCATCTACAAATTCAGTTCTTTCTCCATCAAAATTCTAATGGCATTTTTATACAGAAATAGAAAAAACAATCCTAATATTCACATGAAACCACAAAAGACACCAAATAGCTAAAAGTAATCTTGAGCAAAAACAAAGCTGGAGGTATCACACTTCCTTATTTCAAAATCTATTACAAAGCGACAGTATGACATTGGCATACATACAGGCCACTGGAATAGAACAGAGAGTCTACAAATAAATCCACACATCTATAGTCAACTGATCTTTGACAGTGGTGCCAAGAACACACAATGAGAAAAGAATAGTTTCTTCAATCAATTGTATTGGAAAACTGTACACCCACAGGCAGTAGAATGAAATTGGTCCCTTATCTCATACCAAATACAAAAATCAACTCAACATGAATTAGAGAATTAAATACCATATTTAAAAATTAAAAACCATAACACTCCTGGAAGAAAACATGGGGGGAAAAGCCTCTTGACATTTATTTGGGCAATGATTTTGGATATGATACCAAATGCACAGGCAAGAAAAACAAAAATAAACAAAAGAGACTATATCAAACTAAAAACCAGAAAGTTTCTATACAGCAAAGGAAACAATCAATAGTGTGAAAAGGCAACATACAGCATAAGAAAAAATATTAGCAGTCCATTTATCAGTTAAAGGGCTAATATCCAAAGTATACAGAGAATTCATACAACTCAATAGCAAAAAAATAAAAAAACAAACACACACACAAAACCCTTAATTAATTAATTAATTAATTAACTTTAGTAAAAATGGGCAAATGATCTGAATAGATATTTCTCAAAAGAACACACAGAGCCAACAAGTATATGAAAATTGCTACATATCACTACTCATCAGGGAAATGCAAATTAAAACCACAATGAGATATTATCTAACACCTGTTAGAATTGATCTTAATCAAAAGACAAAAGATACCAAAATTGACGAGGATATGGAGAAGAGGTAACCCCTCTATACTCTTGAGAATGTAAACTGGTACTGCAAGTATGGAAAAGAGTATGGAGATTCCTCAAAAAATTACAAATAAAACTACCATATGACCCAATAATCCCACTTCTGGTACATATCCAAAGAAAATGAAATCAGTATTTTAAAGAGATATATGCACTCCCATGTTCACTGCAAAAGCGTTCACAATAGCCAAAGTAAGGTAACAACCTAAGTGTACATTGACAGATTAATGGATAAAGAAAATGTGGTATATAAAGATACACAATGAAATTTTATTCAGCTTTAAAAAAGAAGGAAATCCTACCATTTGCAACAAACACAGATGAACCTGGAGGATGCTATGCTAAGGGAAATAAGCCAATCACAGAAAGACAAATGCTACATGATCTCACTTATATGTGGTATTTAAAAAAGTCAAACTTATACAAGCAGAGAGTGGAATGGTGGTAGTCAGAAGCTGGTGGGTAGAGGAAATGGAAAGATTTTGGCCAAAAGATACAAGGTTTCATTTATGCAGGACTAGTAAATTCTGGAGATTTAATATATAGCAACGTAACTATGGTTAGTAATACTGTATTAGGTACTTGAAATTTTCTGAGAGTTGATCTGATTCCAGGCTCGATCTCACATCCTTGAGATTATGACCTGAGCTGAAATCAATAGTCAGATGCCTAACCAACTAGGCCACCCAGGTGTCCCCCTTCTCTCTGCTTTTATTACCCATTTTGTGCCTTGCACATTATCTTCTTTTTCCATTAGATCTTTTTTTTTAAAGATTTTATTTATTTATTTGACAGAGAGATCACAAGTAGGCAGAGAGGCAGGTAGAGAGAGGGGGAAGCGGGCTCCCTGCTGAGCAGAGAGCCTGATGTGGGGCTCGATCCCAGGACTCTGGGATCATGACCTGAGCCAAAGGCAGAGGCTTAACCCACTGAGCCACCCAGGCGCCCCTCCATTAGATCTTTTAATATATGAATCATAGTTATTTTAAATTCGAAATCTGATACTTCCAAAACTTGTGTCATGTCTGAGTCTGGTTCTGATGCTTGCTTTGTCTCTTAAGACTATGATTTTCCGTTGTTGTTTGCTTTTGTTTTGCCTTTTAGCATGCCTTGTAATTTTAGTTAAAATCTGGAAATATAGTATTAAGTAACAGGAACTGAAGTAAACAGGCCTGTAGGGTGTGGTTTTATGTTAATCTCATTCAGAATTGAGCTGTTTAAATGGTTGTTATACTTGTAGGTCCCAGAGTCTTCAAATTCCTCCAGCATCATTGTTCTTGTCTCTGTTGTCTTTGGGCTCTCCCAAAACTCCTCCTTAGATTGAGTCTGGATCTTGCAACAACTTCTGCTGCAACTCACTATAATTATACTGAAGCTTTATTGACATGGTGGTAAAGGGGTGGTGGTGGGAGTGGGGTGGTGGTGGTGGTAATAATTGCCTATAATCCTATTATTAAAACTCAGTCTTCTGGTAGGTTTGTGCCCTTGGTCTGTGATTGAGAGGGTGGTGGTGGGGGGGTGGTAATAATTGCCTATAATCCCATGATTAAAACTCATTAAAACTCAGTCTTCTGGTAGGTTTGTGCCCTTGGTCTGTGATTCTCACAAATGTTTCTTAATTCCCATACCTTCTATATAAGAAAGGAAAACTGTAGGAGGCTGAAGTCAGAGAAATTCTCTTCCCCCAAGTGGGATAAGACTCTGGTTAAGTCTTTTCCCCTGAAGAGTGGTCCTTTGTTACGAGGAATACTCTGGGGATATTTTACGATGGTTACTTTTCTCCTCCTCTTGACAGGGTCATGAAGGGATCCTTCCTTACTCTTTGCTGTGAGAACTAGGAGGAATTCTTGTAGTAAGACTCAAGAAAGGAGGGGACTAAGACATTGTTCCCAGGCGTTTCTCATTCTCAAACGAGTCCACACTCAGCCTCTAATGATTCTTCAAAATTGTAAGTCTTCCTACAAGTTGATGGCTCCAGTGTCTTTTGCTCCAAGCAGACAAACCTTAGTTGTTACTCTCTGTATTAGCATATCTCTCCAGATTTCAGTGTGGCACTCTGCCTGGTGACCTTAATTCTCTGATGAGTTCAAGAAATGTCATAAATTTTCAATTTATTCAGTTTTTTCATATATTTAAGAACAGGAATGATGAGGTCAATTTCTTTACATGTTGGAGCTGAAACTGGAAGTCTCCCTCAAAGTATGAATTTTTACTTTGAATACCTGACCACCTCTTCACTTTCACAGATTTACTGAATTCCAACATTTGTTGAACACATGTGCCACTTTTTCTAGCAGATGTCATTTAAATGAGGTACATTTCTTTACCTTTACAATGTAATATATACTCTAAATTACTGTGCAGTCAAAGTCAGTCAGGCTGTTCATGTCATAAATGTCTGAACAGAAACTCAACTTTTTTCCATTTGTTAAGAATTGGATCTCAATATTCACAATCTAATGAAAATGAAATGGTTCTTGCTCCTGTATACTTAGAGCTCCATAAGCTTTGTAATAGTGTGCCGCAAGAAGAACTGGTGATTACCTTTCTTATCTCACATACACTCATTCCACTAATGCACTATGAATGGTAGAAAGAAAAACATAAATTTGTGTGTGATGTCATTTCAATGTATTTGATCATAATTAAAGGATATATTAGTTGAAAACACAGTTATGTAAATATGTCATGTGGATTACTTAATATTATGAAAGGGCATATTAGTGTCCAATGTTGTTATGGACTGAATTGTGTTCCTCCAAAATTCCCAAATAGCCCTCCAAATTAGGGCTTTTAGTAGGTAAAGTTCAATGAGATCATAAGGGTAAGGTTCTAATATGATAGGTTTGGTGGCCTTATAAGAAGAGAAAGAAAGAGATTCTATCCCCTCCACTACTCTTTCCACATGCACACATCAAGGAAAGGTCATGTGATGACACAACAACATTGCCATCTGCAATCCAAGGAGATTCCTTCCACCAGAATCCATCCATTTGGCAACTTGATCTTGAACTTCTAGTCTCTAGAACTGAAAAACAAATTCCAATTGTTTAAGCCATCCAGTCTATGGTGTTTTGTTATGGCACCCTGTGCTGACTAATACAAGTGTATATGACTTTGAAATCCTGTGCTATTCTAGCTCTGTCCTTACTTAGGCTTTGACCTCAAGTGAAAGATAACAGGACAAGAAAGACCAGATGTATTTATTAAAGTAAAATAAAAAAAAAAAGAAAAAAGAAAGAAAGACCGGATGTTATCCATGGCTTTTGAGCAGTGTGGATATTTCCTGAATACGTTAAATAATTCTGGTCCAGAAATGATGGTGTTCACAAAATCAGAATTCAGTGTAAAATTAAAATTCTCAGTATAAATTAACTCAAATTAATTTTTCCTTCTTTTGTTTCAGTTCATATCTTTGTAAGATGCAATTTCTATTTATTGAAAACATTAGTTCTTTGAGAAAATCAGGAAGGACTTTGGAAATGATTCTCTCCCTCTTCCTCTGACTCTCCCCCTGCTCATGCTCTCTAAAATAAAAAAAAAAAGTTTTAAAGATTTTATTTATTTATTTGACGGAGAGATCATAAGTAGGCAGAGAGGCAGGCAGAGAGAGAGAGGGGGAAGCAGGCTCCCTGCTGAGCAGAGAGCCTGATGCAGGGCTCCATCCCAGGACCCTGGGATCATGACCTGAGCCGAAGGCAGAGGCTTTAACCCACTGAGCCACCCAGGTGCCCTATTTATATTATTTATAATATTATATTTATAAATATATTTATATAACATATAAATAAAAATATTTTAATAGATTATATAAATATATAAATATAAATTCTTAAGTGTCAGTTCCATACGTATAAATCTATGTATTTAATAACATCCGCCTTATAATAGATGTTTGTTAAATGTTAGCTTCCACACTTTGGCTTTAACCCACACAAATGTATAACCTTGAAACTATAGTTGTGATATGGTTTATGTTTGGAATGTAGTGTACTAATTACAAATTTATGAAGATTTTGACAGATCAATAGGTATGAATCATCATAGTGGACAACATATATATCCTGATACAGTATTTTAGGACTTCAATATGTGCAGTATGTTCAAAATATCTTGTTTCTATGTTTACCTTAACTCAGCATTTTTGTCAAGTTTTGGAGAAAAGATTAGCTATTTCCCTTTATTTTAATATATTACTGCAATGTATACCATATTTATCTTTTCATGTTAACATTACAGGTCAGATTTCCAATTTCAAGTAGAATAGAAATTATGTGAAAGTCTCAGGAAATCATATTCAGTGTAGTCTATACATCAAGGTCTTTATGCTTGGTCCACATTAAACCATGACAAGATGTACTACTATATGCACAATAGGAAATGCACACAAGTATTTTAATCTTAGAATATTAAAAGCTGCAGGAAATGTAGCAAGCCATTTTGTGGGATTAGAATTTAGCTTCCAGATTTAAAAGAAATTGGTTTTAAATCCCAGCTCTTCTAACTTATCCTCTCTGTGGCAAGTTAAGCAAATTATATAACATTCCTGGACCTCAGTTACCCACCTGACACTGAGATGATGGCAGCAATTAGCCCTCCAGTTTGTTCTACTGAATGTATCTCTAGGACATGGCACTGAGCCTGGCCCTTGGCGGCTCTTAGTAAGTGATACCTATTCTTATAACTGTGTAGAAAAGTCTGGAAATCAAACATTAGAATGAAGAGTTTTATAACCAAGGAACTCATTTTGGAATGTCTCCTTTCTTCTGTAAATCATATGGTGGGAAAAAAAGAGAAATTAAAAACTATATTTTCAGTGAAACTAGGAGACAGAGAAAACTCACAGACTTCCAGTTACATAAGGATTACAGCAAAGGTGATGCCACACAGAAGCTGGTATTGTAAGGACTGAGGAGAGGGCAGAGTGGGGAAAGGGGTTCCAAGCTTAGGTATATCTCAGACCTCTCCGGCAGATAGTTGCTTCCTATCTGAGCAAAGACTACTGTGAGTATAACTGAGATTGAGCACCTCAAGACCATTGGGGAAGAAAGAGAGAGAGACAGGTTTGGAAAGTGACCAAGAGGCCAGAGGTGGCAGATAGCAGATGTACCACAAGAAATAGTGTCTGAAAGTGCATCACAGTGAAAGAAAGGGCTGTGGAGGGGACTAGGAAATCCAGGGCTCACGGGAGGTCACCAGAATTAGCCTGGGCTCTGAGAGTCAGAGTAGTGCTGGCTATAAAAATTAACATAGGGGCACCTGGGTGGCTCAGTGCGTTAAAGCCTCTGCCTTTGGCTCAGGTCATGATCTTGGGGTCCTGGGATCGAGCCCCGCATCGGGCTCTCTGCTCAGCAGGGAGCCTGCTTCACTTCCTCTCTCTCTCTGCCTGCCTCTCTGCCTACTTGTGATCTCTGTCAAATGAATAAAATCTTTAAAAAAAAAAGAAATTAACATATTATAAAACACACACTGTAGTGAAAGAGGAGGGAGATGTGAACTATGAACTATGAATTATGTGAATGATGGCCTGTCACATTCCTGTATCCCTTGCTTCATCTCCTACTAGCAGTCTAGGAAAATCCACCCCATGTAAACGCAAGCTATAGGAAATGAGGAAGCTCTACCTGTGCACAAAGATACCACAGAATGAATGATGAATGAGAGCAAACTCGGTTCCTATAGATATTAGGAAAACTCATGTAAAAATAATTTTGATGATAATAACTAAAGAAGGGGTAGAGAAAACAAATAAAAACAAAAGCTTGAAATAGCAATTATAGTCATGAAGGAACATCAAGGAGTACAAATACAAGAACTAAAAAAAAAAAAAAAAAGTGATCAGAAAACAGGTAGTGATAGCCTGAAAATAACATGCCATGAGATGTGAATCAACAGAATTCAGAAAACAAATAGAAAAATATTTTAAATATAGATGAAATTACAAGAAACATAGAATAACTGCTACGGAAAGCACAGCGAAACAGAGAGGGGAAATAAATGAAAAGCAAAGTCAATAAACACAGAAGTAAAAAAAAAGGATTTAAAACAATAAAATCAAGTCTCCTTATAGAAATGGGTGATTACACACTTGGGAGATAAAAATGTAGAAAGTGAAAAAAATGTAGAAAGTGAGCCCAAAACATGTGTTCATACTGGAAAATAGGAAGATTATTAAACAACATGTAAATCATGTCAAACCAATCAGAGGAGAATTACACTTTGTCAAAAATGGAACATTTTGAGCATAAATAATAATAATTGTGACAACGAATGGAAAACAAATAAGTTTTAAATAATGTTTAGATCCACCAGCACTTTCTAACACACACACACACACACACACCCCTCATCACATTCATTGGTCAACTTTGGGGAATGCAAAGGAATAAATTCATCACTTAGAAAATAAATAAAAGTATTAAGCATCAGTCTTGCCTTTCCAGAACTCACTGTAACTTTAGGGACCTCTTTATAAAAGCATTCTAGCTAATACACGAAAAAAGAATAATTGAATTAGAACACCATCATTTTGCAATCCTTAATGAAATAATGGAACAAGGCACAAAGCCCATCAATGGCTGTTACTATGACAGAGTGAATACTACATATTCTGTGCTTTCTAACAACAGTACATCATCCCATTTATGAAGCTGTTTTGCTAAAAATGCAAATCAGAATCAAATGAAAGTTCTAGATTTAATCAAGAATTTACATAAAATACAAGAGACAAGGGAGCATGTTAAACTACACTACAGGGACTCAATTAGCAAAATCCAGATTGTGTGAAACAGTATAGAAAAAACCCTTCAGGTTTTTTTTCCCCAAAAAAATAAATGGCAAGAAAATAAAGGGAAGAGAGGCATTCTATCAGTAAAAACGGCCAGGGACATAATCTTTTGCAATGTATAGGCTAGACAATATATATCAAGATATTCTACTTACTATGTAGGGGTGCTAGTAATATTCTTGTTTTTAGAGTCTTTTCTATTTAGAGGTACATTCAGAAATATCTACAGATGGAATAACATGATGGCTGGGATCTGGTTCAAAATAATCCCAAAAGGGTAAGGTGGGGGATGCGCTGGATGTTTGTTAAGAAAGTAGGCAGGTAGGGGCGCTTGGGTGGCTCAGTTGGTTAAGTCTCTGCCTTCGGCTCAGGTCATGATCTCAGGTCCTGGGATTGAGCCCTACATCAGGCTCTCTGCTCAGCAGGGAGCCTGCTTCACCCCCTCTCTCTGCCAGCCTCTCTACTTGTGATCTCTGTTTCTGTCAAATAAATAAATAAAAAAAAAATTTTAAAAAGTGGATAGGTGTATAGATGAAACAATATTGAGGTCCATTATACTGTTTTCTCCATTGCTAAAATTTTCTATAATAAAACATGAAAATATTTCTAAACTAACAACTAATAAAAGCAACACTCCTGAATGACATTTCTTTTATGAATTTTGTAGAAATTTTCTTTAGGTTAAAGAGATTCCCTTATATTCTTAGTCGACCCTGTTTTTATCACAAAATAATGTTGAGCTTTGTAAAAATATTTTTCTACTTCTGTAAAGATGTCAATATTTTTCTCTTCTAAGCCACTGATGCAGATTTATAGATTCACATGTCTTTTACATATTTTCCAAAGTTGAGTCATCTTTGATTTCCGAGAAAAATTCTCTTCAAATCCAATGCAAAAAGCCTCACAAAACTATAAAAGTTAGGCAGAATAAAGTGCAATATATACATAATTTGAGTCCTCAAAGAAGATTGAAACAATGTAACAAATATTCCAAACTATTATTTAAGAAAATACTCTTGAAATAAAAAAAAGATTTTAATATACATTTGAATGGCAATGCCATGTACCTGATGAAAAATGATTAGGACTAAGTCTCAAGACATTTCCTGGTAAAATCATGAAGTATTAGGATGAGGAAATAATTCTTTGACCATCCGGGTAAAATGCAAAGGTAAAGAAAACTGGGTTGGAAAAAAAAGAAAACTGGGTTGCTATGTTTTTCAGCAGTACCATTAAATGACAGAAGGCACTGAACTAAGACTATGACATACTTCTAAAGGAAAGTTTGAGTCAATACTTTTGCTTCCATACAAGCTGTCCCTCAGATATAAAGATTATAGACAAAGAGTTTTATACATTCAGTGACCTAGATGACATAATTTCTATGAGCTTTTCCTGAGGAATAACCTAAAGTATAAGCTTCAGCCAACTAGGGATGATTAGGAAAACTTCAGAAAAAAGGCTTCATGAATTTGTATAATTGTATATCAAAGATTAAAGCAATGTTTTGAAAAAGCATGCCAAAATAAGATTTAACTATAATATTTTCTGAATTTATATATATTATAATTAACAAAATTTGAAATAGGAAGGGAGGAGAGAAGATGGGAAGTAGAAAAAGCTTACAGATGACCTGTACAAAGGATGAGCTGTAAAAAGGACACATTATGTTGACAAATCAAATAAAGTACATGTAACCTCAGGAGAATCAGAATTCTATAGGACAGCTGGTAGGAACTAATATATTAAAGGAATTAGTTAATTAGACATTTACCAATGTGGTTTTTGAAAAACACAAATGTGAAGAAGTGATTTAAAAAAAAAAAAAAAAAACAACAGGGGCACCTGGGTGGCTCAGTGGGTTAAAGCCTCTGCCTTCGGCTCAGGTCATGATCCCGGGGTCCTGGGATCGAGCCCCGCATCGGGCTCTCTGCTCAGCGGGGAGCCTGTTTCCTCCCTCTCTCTCTGCCTGCCTCTTTGCCTACTTGTGATCTCTGTCTGTCAAATTAATAAATAAAATCTTTAAAAAAAAACAAAAAAAACAGAAATTGAATTGATAATCAAAAAACTCCCAACAAACAGAAGTCCAGGACCAGATGGCTTCACAGCTGAATTCTACCATACATTTAAAAAATGTATGGTAGAATTCTTCTCAAATTACTACAAAAAGTAGGAGAGGAAAGAAAACTTCTAAATTCATTCTATGAAATTAGAATTACCCTGATACCAAAACTAGACAAAAACACTATAAAACAAACAAAATGGTCCAGTCTAATACCCACAATGAACATAGATGAAAAAATCCTCAACGAAATATTAGCAAACCACATTCAACAATAAATTAAAAGGATCTTTCACCACAATCAAGTTAGGTTTATTACAGGTATATAAGGGTGGTTTCAGTATTTGAAAATCAATCAGTATGATTCATCATAGTAGCAAAAGGAAAGATGAAACCATATGATCATCTCAATAAATGCACAGAAAACATTTGACAAAATACAAATGATGTACTCACTTGTATCCATTCATGATAAAAAACCCTCAACAAAGTGAGTTTAGAGGGAACATACTTCAGCATAATAAAGGCCATAAATGGAAAACTCACAAACCCATAAGTGGCATCATACTCAATGGTGAAAAACTGAAAGCTTTTCCTCCACAATCAGAAACAAGAAAAAATGTCCACTTTCACCACTTTTATTCAAAGTAGTACTAGAAATCCTAGCTGCAACAATCAGACAAGAAATTGAAGGCATCCAAATTGTAAGAAAGTATTAAAACTGTCATTATTTGCAATAACATGATACTACATTCAGAAAACCCTAAAGACTTTACCAAAAAACTATTAGAATAAACGAATTCAGTAAAGCTGCAAGATACAAAATTAATATACAGAAATCTGCTGCATTTCTATACACTAACAACAAATTAGCAGAAAGAGAAATTAAGAAAACTGTTCCATTTACAATTGCACCAAAAAGAATAAAATACCTAAGAATAGATTCAACCACAGTGGTGAAAGACCTATAGTCTAATAACTATAAGGCACTGATGAAAGATACTGAAGATGATACAAATGGAAAGGTATGCCATGCTCATAGATTGGAAGAATATTATTAAAACATTCATACTACCAAAAGCAATCTGGAGTCCATACAATCCCTATCAAAATGCCAATAGCATTCTTCACAGAAATATAACAATTAATTCTAAAATTTGTATGGAACCACAAAAAATCCTGAATAGCCAAAGCAATCTTGAGAAAGAAGATCAAAGCTGGAGGCATCACAGTCCCAGATTTCAAGAGATACTACAATGCTATGGTCATCTACACAGTATGGTACTGGCACAAGTAGAGACATATAGATCATTGGAACAAAATAGAGATCCTATTAATAAACCCCCAGTTATTTAGTCAATTAATTTATGACAAAGGAGGCAAGAATATACAATGGGAAGAAGACGGTCTCTTCAATAAATGGTGTTGGGAAAATTGGATAGCCACACACAAAAGAATAAAACTTGGACCACTATCTTACAGTATATACAAAAATGAACTCAAGGTGGATTAAAGACTTGAATGTGAGACCCAAAACCATAAAATGCCTGAAAGACAGCATAGGTCATAATCTCTTGCACATTGGCCTTAAACTCCCAAGATATACATATTTATGGCTATGCCTCCTGAGGCCAGGAAACAGAAGTAAAAATAAACTATTAGGACTACATCAAAATAAAAAGCTTTTGGGGGCACCTGGATGGCTCAGTCAGAAGAGCATGTGACTCTTGATCTTGGGGTCATGAGTTTGAGCCCCACACTGGGTGTAGAAATTTCTTAAAAATAAATAAATAAACTGAAAAAAAAAAGGTTTTGCAAAGCAAAAGAAACTACCAAGAAAATGAAGAGGCAACCTATCAAATGGGATAATATATTTTCAGATGATTAATCTGATAAGGGGTTAGTACCCAAAATATATAAAGAACTCAACAACAGAAGAAAAACAAACAACCCAATGAAAGAATGGGCAGAGGACCTGAATAGACATTTTCCTAAAGAAGGCACAGAGATGACCAATAGACACATAAGAAGATACTCAACACCACTAATCATTAGGGAAATGCACATTAAAACCACAATGAAACATTACCTGAAACAAGTCAGAATGGCTAGTATAAAAAAAGATGAGAACTACCAAGTGTTGGCAAGGTTGTGGAGAAAAGGGAACCCTCATGTGCTACTGGTGGGAATGTAAATTGGTGCAAGCACTGTGGAAAACAATATGGAGGTTTCTCAAAAAATTAAAAACGGAAATACTATATGATCCAGTATTTCCACTGCTGGGTATTTACCCAAAGAAAATGAAAACACTAAATCAAAAAGATGTATGCAGCCCTATGTTTATTGTAGCACTATTTACAATAGCCAAGATATAGAAACAACCCAAGTATCCATCAACAGATGAATGGATAAAGAAGTGGGGTGTATACACACACACACACACGCACACAGAGAACAATGGAATATTACTCAGCCATTAAAAAGAACGAAATCTTGCCATTTGCAACAACATGGATGCTACTACAGGGTATTACGTTAAGTGAAATAAGTAAGTCAGAGAAAGAAAAATACCATATGATTTCACTCATGTGGAATTTAAGAAACAAAACAGTGAACATAGGGGAAGGGAAGGAAAAATAAAATAAGATAAAAACAGGGAGGGAGGCAAACCATAAGTGACTCTTAACTATAGAGAACAGATGGGTTTACTGGAGGGGAGATGGGTAGGGAGATGGGGTAACTGGGTGATGGACATTAAGGAGGGCACTTGATAGAATGAGCACTGGGTGTTATATGCAACTGATGAGTCACTAAATTCTACCCTGAAACTAATAAAACACTGTATGTTAAGTAAATTGAATTAAAATTAAAAATAAAAAAAAATTTAAATCAAAGGTAGGAATCTGGAAGATCATGTGGTAATATGGCTTTTCCACCAATTATGTCATTTTTAAGTAAGTAACCTATTAGCAAAAAGGAGTAGGTAGATTTTTTTTGCTCTATCAGTCTTGTTTGAAGGAAAAAGGAAATGTTTTCAACCAGTCAGCTCTATGTTAAATTTCATCTCTTGCACTTGTTATCTATGACCTGGGAAGGTAGCTTATATATTTTACAAAATTTTCATACAAAAAATTTCTTATGAAATTCTTCATATATACAATAGGAAGAAGGGCAGTATCTGCTAGTTGTCTACCAATCTATTCTCTATTATTCTTTACTAGGAGAACCATTATGTTGTTCAGGCAGCATGTTCAGTCTAAATATTTGCTTCTCCAGGATCTCTTTGCCATGAGAGGTTCCCTTTTCACACGGTTCTGGTCAATAAGCTATAAGGAGTAGCATGAGGGGAAATATTTTACTTTTCTGATATAGGTGCCTCCCCTTGGCTTCATTACTCCTTGTTCCTGCCCATTAAATGGACAAGAGCCTGGCACAGATCAGCCATCCCATATTCATAAGGCAAGTAGAATGGGTAAAGAAGCCAATGTAATGGGAGAGAGGACAAGAATAAAAGGAGTTGAGTTTTCTGTCAGTTGGCAGTTGACAGAGTCTTTGACAAAAATATCCATGTATTGTTATCAGAATTAGAGAATATAACACATGGAAACACACTGGGGAGTCTTTGACACTTACTAAATTGCTTTCTTAATGTTAATTCCTCTTTATGCCCCTCTCCACCCTTAAATGCAGAACCAGACAGGAGCTGTTACTTTCCTTCTTTTGTTTCACTCTTTTAAAATGAGGATATTTGGGGGCACCAGGGTGGCTCAGCCATTTAAACATCGGCCTTTGGCTCAGGTCATGATCCCAGGGTCCTGGGATCGAGCCCAGAGTGGGGCTCCCTGCTCAGTGGGGAGTCTCCTTGTCCCTCTTCCCTCTCCCTTTGCCCCTCACCCCTGCTCATGCTCTCTCTCTCTTTCACTCTCAAATAAAATAAAATAAAATGAGGATATTTTGGAAAACTAAAAATGGCCACACATAGTACAGCCTAGAGAGACTTGTGAAATGAGGCAGTGTGGTGTAATAAAGAGTACAGAATTCTGCATCAGAAAAACCAACATCTGAATTAAAGTTTACATATGTAAAGTTGTATGTTCTTGGGAACTTTAATCCTCTTTAAAAAATAATCTGTTAGGAAAAATTTAGATTTACAGAAAAACAAAATTTAGATTTAGATTTCCAGAGCTCCCATATACTTTATACCCAGTTCCCCCATTATTAACATCTGACATTAATATGGTACACTTGTCACAATTAATGAACTTATATTGGTACATTATAACTAAAGTGTATACTTTATTTAGAATTCCTTAGTTTTCACCTATGGTTCTTTTTCTGTTCTAGGATCATATCCAGGATACAACATTACATTTAGTTATCATGTCTCCTTACCCTCCTCTTAGTTATGACAGTTTCTCAAACTTTTCTGGTTTTTGATGAACTTGACAGGTTTGAGAAATACTGGTCAGGTATTTCACAGAATGCCCCTCAATTGGGATATATCTGATGTCCTTCTCATGATTAGACTAGGAGTAGGATTTTGGGGAGGAAGATCATAGAGGTGAAGTGTCTTTCTCACACATCCTATCCAGGGTACATGCTATCAGCATGATTTATCACTGTTGATGTTGACCTTGATCACCTGGCTGATGTATTTCTCCATTGTAAAGGTACTCTTTTTCTCCCCTTCCCATCACAGTACTTTTGAGAAGGAAGTCACCATGAACAGCCCACACTTAAGAAGTGAGAGTGATGCTCCACCTCCCTGAGGGTAGAGTATCTACTTAAAATTATTTGGAATTTTTCTCTGTGGGAGATTTGTCTCTTTTCCCCCATTTATTTATTAATCATTTATTTACTTTAGTATGGACTCATAGATATTTGTTTTATATTTTTGGTTATGATCCAGTACTACTTTGTTATGGGTTAAGCCATTTGTTGTGAAAACAGTTTAGTAATAGAACATCTTGGGCCTGACCTGGGAGTTCACCTTGGCTGAGTGCAGTAAAGACATGAGCGAAAGTCTGGAAGTAGGCATGACAGAAAGAAGGGCAATCACATCTCGCTAGGGTGGCAAGCCCTCTCAGATAACTGTTATTTGCTATGTTCGTAATGTCACCCACCCTCACTGTGGCATATCTTGCTCTACCACTTGCATTCCTGTTCAAAATGCCGGATGCTCTTGGTCTCCAGCAAGAGAGTGTGTCTGCCATTTAGTCAGGCTCACGTTACTCATGGGATTGGATTTATGGAGGGCAAACAGATCACGACTGTAACACTGCCACTTTACTCCGTCCAACTATCTTACCTCATTCCACTCATTAGATTAAAATAAAAAGAGACATTTATTTGGGCAAAAGAGAATCTTCCTGCGCCTCTCTCAAAATAACCCACCTGCATGCTGTAGTGCTGCATATGTGTCTGACTGAAGGGAGCCAATAAATACCCCGTGCACCTGTGTTTTCACAGTAGCAAGGGAGGAAAATGTCACTGTTTCCTAAAGGAAGAGAATAAAGGGAAACATGCCACCAACTCAGACTCCAAGCAAGGTTAAGTCCAGGAAAGGATGCTTTGAGAGCTGTGCAGAGACTAATCTCCAAGTCCTCTCAGTTGAGATCACAGAAGTCCTCTCGTTCCAATTCACAGTGATCTCTGTGACAGAAGTTTCTCTGCATTCTGGCAGTTTGGGGCACCATCAGCCAGGCAGTATGGGAGTGTTCACGATGAGATGCCTGCTGCTGAGAGAATGCCCAGCTGTGATTTTATTTCCCCGTGTTTGGAGAATACAATTCGTTCTTACTACATTCGCTGAAACAGACTGCCAGAGAAATGGCCTGTTTAAAAGAACACACTGACCAATCAACATTCCTGATGCATCTTGAGATCATTGCAGCAATAGGAACACATTTCCAAACAGCCAGAATGAAAACAGCAGTAAGTCGGGGAGAGGATCTGGTCTCTCCAGAGGCCTGTGGCATCATCTTACATGAACACAGGGAATTGTGGGGAGGAGGGCGGGAATGAGACTTCCACTGCAAAATTAGAGATTTCTTGGGAAGTTCCATTGTCAAGCATAATATATTCCCCATTACACCCACCAATTTCTCAATAACTTCCAATTACTCCTATTTTTGTTTTACCCCTCTGTTCATTTTCTGTTGCACAAAATAAAAAGAAGCCAGAAATCTTTTATTTTTAAATCCTAACATTAGCCAGTGTATATGCCCCTCAGGAAATGGGTTTGGCTTGTAAATAAAGAGCTTTGCTCATTTTCCCTCTTATTATGAATGTGATTACTCAAAATACAGGGAGTTCTTATTGTCATATTTCTGAGAAAACCGTTAGTGATTACTATATAGTTGATTTTTGCAACAGAATTTTCTTCCTTTTTTAACATTTCACTTCTGGCAAACTCTTTAGTAGAGAGGATTCTGTGCAGAATTTAGGTAGAAATAGGGATGAAAAATTCTGAGTTTGCAATGATAATTCACTTCATGAATTTCATTTACTTCCAAAGTATACCCAATAACATTAATGTAGGGAATTTCTAGACAAAAACCTGGTTGCTTATATCTTATCTTTAATACAACCAAAATAATGGAAGAAACTTAGCTTAGATATCCTTCCATCATTCCTTTATTTGGGGGGGACATGAATCTATCAACTCTCTCCCCACCGTTATTCATGTTTCAAACATATCTTTCTAGATAAGACACAACTTTTAATTGTTCAACATATGGCAAGAGTGTCACACCTTTCCACCATAGAAAGCCTTCCCTGATTTTTCTTATGGAAAAAACTTGGGGAAAAAATGTGAACAATAAGCAAAAACATTTACAATCTCTATGTTGCCTCTCAAATAGCTTTTCATATATCCTTAGCTAACTCTGTATTTCAAGTTACCTGCCAGAAAGTTGTACATTTACCACATAAACAAAAAGCTAGAAAAGCAGTTTAAAATTTCACTGAGGGGAATTTTTTAAACAGGTTTATGGAGGTAGAATTGATATTCAAAAAACTGCATATATTCAATGTGTACAATTTGAGGGGTTTGGACATATGCAAGCATCTCTGATACCATAACCACAGCCAAGGTAACAAACATCCATCACAAGTTTCCTTGTGTGTGTCTCTCTCTCTTTTTATGTGTGGTAAGAACACTTAACATGAGATCTACCCTCTTGAATTTCTTTTTTTTTTTTTTTTTTTTTACTGTTCCTTTTTTTTTTTTTTTTTTTATTTTAATAAACATATAATGTATTTTTATCCCCAGGGGTACAGGTCTGTGAATCGTCTGGTTTACACATTTCACAGCACTCATCATAGCACATACCCTCCCCAATGTCCATTTCCCCACCACCCTCTCCCATCCCCCTTCTCCCCCGCAACCCTCAGTCTGTTTCTTGAGATTGAGTCTTTTATGGTTTGTCTCCCTCCCAATCCCATCTTTTCATTTTTTCTTTTCCTACCTCCCCCCAAACCCCCCCACCTTGCATCTCCACTTCCTCATATCAAAGAGATCATATGATAGTTATATTTCTCCGATTGACTTATTTCGCTAAGCATGATACCCTCTAGTTCCATCCACGTCGTCGCAAATGGCAAGATTTCATGTCTTTTGATGGCTGCATAGTATTCCATTGTGTATATATACCACATCTTCTTTATCCATTCATCTGTTGATGGACATCTAGGCGCTTTCCACAGTTTGGCTATTGTGGACATTGCTGCTATAAACATTCGGGTGCACGTGCCCCTTCGGAGCACCACGTTTGTATCTTTAGGATATATACCCAGGAGTGCAATTGCTGGGTCGTAGGGTAGCTCTATTTTCAGTTTTTTGAGGAACCTCCACACTGTTTTCCAGAGTGGTTGCACCAGCTTGCATTCCCACCAACAGTGTAGGAGGGTTCCCCTCTCTCCGCATCCTCGCCAGCATCTGTCATTTCTTGACTTGTTAATTTTAGCCATTCTGACTGGTGTGAGGTGGTATCTCATTGTGGTTTTGATTTGTATTTCCCTGATGCCGAGTGATGTGGAGCATTTTTTCATGTGTCTGTTGGCCATCTGGATGTCTTCCTTGCAGAAATGTCTGTTCATGTCCTCTGCCCATTTCTTGACTGGATTATTTGTTCTTTGGGTATTGAGTTTGATAAGCTCTTTATAGATTCTGGATACGAGCCCTTTATCTGATATGTCGTTTGCAAATATCTTCTCCCATTCTGTCAGTTGTCTTTTGGTTTTGTTAACTGTTTCCTTTGCTGTGCAAAAGCTTTTGATCTTGATGAAATCCCAATAGTTCATTTTTGCCCTTGCTTCTGTCGCCTTTGGCGATGTTCCTAGGAAGAAGTTGCTGCGGTGGAGGTCAAAGAGGTTGCTGCCTGCATTCTCCTCAAGGATTTTGATAGATTCCTTTCGCACATTGAGGTCCTTCATCCACTTTGAGTCTATTTTCGTGTGTGGTGTAAGGAAATAGTCCAATTTCATTTTTCTGCATGTGGCTGTCCAATTTTCCCAGCACCATTTGTTGAAGAGGCTGTCTTTTTTCCATTGGATATTCTTTCCTGCTTTGTCGAAGATTAGTTGACCATAGAGTTGAGGGTCTATTTCTGGGCTCTCTATTCTGTTCCATTGGTCTATATGTCTGTTTTTGTGCCAGTACCATACTGTCTTGATGATGACAGCTTTGTAATAGAGCTTGAAGTCTGGAATTGTGATACCACCGACTTTGGCTTTCTTTTTCAATATTCCTTTGGCTATTCGAGGTCTTTTCTGGTTCCATATAAATTTTAGGATTATTTGTTCTATTTCTTTAAAAAAATAGATGGGATTTTGATAGGGATTGCATTAAATGTGTAGATTGCTTTAGGTAAAATAGACATTTTCACAATATTTGTTCTTCCAATCCATGAGCATGGAATATTTTTCCATTTCTTTGTGTCTTCCTCAATTTCTTTCATGAGTACTTTATAGTTTTCTGAGTATAGATTCTTTGCCTCTTTGGTTAGATTTATTCCTAGGTATCTTATGGTTTTGGGTACGATGGTAAATGGGACTGACTCCTCAATTTCTCTTTCTTCTGTCTTGTTGTTAGTGTAAAGAAATGCGACTGATTTCTGTGCATTGACTTTATATCCTGACACTTTACTGAATTCCTGTATAAGTTCTAGCAGTTTTGGAGTGGAGCCTTTTGGGTTTTCCACATATAGTATCATATCATCTGCAAAGAGTGATAGTTTGACTTCTTCTTTGCCGATTTGGATGCCTTTAATTTCTTTTTGTTGTCTGATTGCTGAGGCTAGGACTTCTAGGACTATATTGAACAGCAGTGGTGATAACGGACATCCCTGCCGTGTTCCTGACCTTAGCGGAAAAGCTTTCAGTTTTTCTCCATTGAGAATGATATTTGCGGTGGGTTTTTCATAGATGGCTTTGATAATGTTGAGGTATGTGCCTTCTATCCCTACACTTTGAAGAGTTTTAATCAGGAAGGGATGCTGCACTTTGTCAAACGCTTTTTCAGCATCTATTGAGAGTATCATATGGTTCTTACTCTTTCTTTTATTAATGTATTGTATCACATTGATGGATTTGCGGATGTTGAACCAACCTTGCAGCCCTGGAATAAATCCCACTTGGTCGTGGTGAATAATCCTTTTAATGTACTGTTGGATCCTATTGGCCAGTATTTTGGTGAGAATTTTCGCATCTGTGTTCATCAAGGATATTGGTCTGTAATTCTCTTTTTTGGTGGGATCCTTGTCTGGTTTTGGGATCAAGGTGATGCTGGCCTCATAGAATGAGTTTGGAAGTTTTCCTTCCATTTCTATTTTTTGGAACAGTTTCAGGAGAATAGGAATTAATTCTTCTTTAAATGTTTGGTAGAATTCCCCTGGGAAGCCGTCTGGTCCTGGACTTTTGTTTGTTTGGAGATTTTTGATGACTGTTTCAATCTCCTTACTGGTTATGGGTCTGTTCAGGTTATCTATTTCTTCCTGGTTCAGTTGTGGTAGTTTATACATCTCTAGAAATGTATCCATTTCTTCCAGGTTGTCAAATTTGTTGCCATAGAGTTGCTCGTAGTATGTTCTTATAATTGTTTGTATTTCTTTGGTGTTGGTTGTGATCTCTCCTCTTTCATTCATGATTTTATTTATTTGCGTCCTTTCTCTTTTCTTTTTGATAAGTCTGGCCAGGGGCTTATCAATCTTATTAATTCTTTCAAAGAACCAGCTCCTAGTTTTGTTGATTTGTTCTATTGTTTTTTTAGTTTCTATTTCATTGATTTCTGCTCTGATCTTTATGATTTCTCTTCTCCTGCTGGGTTTGGGCTTTCTTTGTTGTTCTCTCTCCAGCTCCTTTAGGTGTAGGGTTAGGTTGTGTATTTGAGACCTTTCTTGTTTCTTGAGAAAGGCTTGCACTGCTATATATTTTCCTCTCAGGACTGCCTTTGTTGTGTCCCACAGATTTTGAACTGTTGTGTTTTCATTATCATTTGTTTCCATGAATTTTTTCAATTCTTCTTTAATTTCCTGGTTGACCCATTCATTTTTTAGAAGGATGCTGTTTAGTCTCCATGTATTTGCGTTCTTTCCAAATTTCCTCTTGTGATTGAGTTCGAGCTTCAGAGCATTGTGGTCTGAAAATATGCAGGGAATGATCTCGATCTTTTGGTACTGATTGAGACCTGATTTATGACCCAGGATGTGGTCTATTCTGGAGAATGTTCCATGTGCACTAGAGAAGAATGTATATTCTGTTGCTTTGGGATGGAATGTTCTGAATATATCTGTGATGTCCATTTGGTCCAGTGTGTCATTTAAGGCCTTTATTTCCTTGTTGATCTTTTGCTTAGATGATCTGTCCATTTCAGTGAGGGGAGTGTTAAAGTCCCCTGCTATTATTGTATTACTGTCGATGTATTTCTTTGATTTTGTTATTAATTGGTTTATATAGTTGGCTGCTCCCATGTTAGGGGCATAGATATTTAAGATTGTTAGATCTTCTTGTTGGACAGACCCTTTGAGTATGATATAGTGTCCTTCCTCATCTCTTATTATAGTCTTTGGCTTAAAATCTAATTGATCTGATATAAGGATTGCCACCCCAGCTTTCTTCTGATGTCCATTAGCATGGTACATTGTTTTCCACCCCCTCACTTTAAATCTGGAGGTGTCTTCGGGTCTAAAATGAGTTTCTTGTAGGCAGCATATGGATGGGTTTTGTTTTTTTATCCATTCTGATACCCTGTGTCTTTTGATTGGGGCATTTAGCCCATTAACATTCAGGGTAACTATTGAGAGATATGAATTGAGTGCCATTGTATTGCCTGTAAGATGATTGTTACTGTATATTGTTTCTGTTTCTTTCTGATCTACTACTTTTAGGGTCTCTCTTTGCTTAGAGGACCCCTTTCAATATTTCCTGTAGAGCTGGTTTGGTGTTTGCAAATTCTTTCAGCTTTTGTTTGTCCTGGAAGCTCTTTATCTCTCCTTCTATTTTCAATGATAGCCTAGCCGGATATAGTATTCTTGGCTGCATGTTTTTCTCGTTTAGTGCTCTGAATATATCATGCCAGTTCTTTCTGGCCTGCCAGGTCTCTGTGGATAGGTCCGCTGCCAATCTAATGTTTTTACCCTTGTATGTTACAGACTTCTTTTCCCGGGCTGCTTTCAGGATTTTCTCTTTGTCGCTAAGACTTGTAAATTTTACTATCAGGTGACGAGGTGTGGACCTATTTTTATTGATTTTGAGGGGTGTTCTTAGCATCTCCTGGATTTTGATGTTTGTTCCCTTTGCCATATTAGGGAAATTCTCTCCAATAATTGTCTCCAATATACCTTCTGCTCCCCTCTCTCTTTCTTCTTCTTCTGGAATCCCAATTATTCTAATGTTGTGTCGTCTTATGGTGTCACTTATCTCTCGAATCCTCTCCTCGTGTTCCAGTAGTTGTTTGTCTCTCTTTTGCTCAGCTTCTTTATTCTCTGTCATTTGGTCTTCTATGTCACTAATTCTTTCTTCTGCCTCATTTATCCTGGCAGTGAGAGCTTCCATTTTTGATTGCACCTCATGAATAGCTTTTTTGATTTCAACTTGGTTAGATTTTAGTTCTTTTATTTCTCCAGAAAGGGCTTTTATCTCTCCGGAGAGGGTTTCTCTAATATCTTCTATGCCTTTTTCGAGCCCGGCTAGAACCTTGAGAATTGTCATTCTGAACTCTAGATCTGTCATGCTACCTATGTCTGTATTGATTAGGTCTCCAGCCTTCGGTACGGCCTCTTGTTCTTTTTTTTGAGGTGAGTTTTTCCGCCTTGTCATTTTGTCCAGGTAGGATTTGCTTTCTCCTGCTGTGGAATTCCGCTGTTCTTGGTGACTGAAGTTGGTTTTGGATGGTTTCTTGTTGATCTTCTGGGGGAGGGGCCTGTTGTAGTGATTCTCAAGTGTCTTTGCCGCAGGCGGAATTGCACCGCCCTTGCCAGGGGCCGGGCTAAGTAATCCGCTCGGGTTCGCTTTCGGGAGCTTTTGTTCCCTGAGCGCTTTCCGTAGAGTTCCGGAGGACGGGAACGAAGATGGCGGCCTCCCAATCTCTCGGCCCGGAGGAGCCGAGAGCTTGGGGTTCCGCTCCTCAGTGCGCTCTCAGAGCAAAGCGCCCAATAGCCCCGCCTCCCTGGCTTGCGGTCGCGCCTCGAGGAAAGCAGTCAATTGTTGGAGCTGGAGAAAAGCGCCGGGTCGCTTTTGTCTCCGCGGCCTGCGGCCGCGCTCCGAGCCCACCCAGCCTGCGACCGGCACAAGGTAACCCCGGGCTTAGAGCTCACTCCTCGGCTTTGTCGGTATAGCCGGCTTCCCCGCTCTAATACCTGCGAGCTCTGCGGCACTCAGACACCCCCAGTCCTTCTGTGACCCCGCGGGTCCTGGGGTTATGCTGACCCCGCCTGGGTTTCCCCCCAGTTTAGCCTCTGGAGCGATGTCTCCCAGTGGAGCCGACTTTTAAAAGTCCCGGTTTTTTGCTCCGTCGCTCCGCCGCTTGCCTGGTGCCGGCCCCTCCCCCCGGGGTCTATCTTCCCGTCGCTTTGGATTCACTTCTCCGCAGGTCCTACCTTTCAGAAAGTGATCGATTTTCTGTTTCTGGGATTGTTGCTCTTCTTCTCTTCGATTTCCCGTTGGATTTATAGGTGTTCACAATGGTTAGATAAGCTATCTAGCTGATCTCCTGCTACCCGATGTCGTCTCAGCCTGCTACTTCTCCGCCATCTTGACTCCTCCCCTCCTACCCTCTTGAATTTCTAACCATACAATAGGGTATTGTTGACTATAGGCGCTACACTGCACAGGGTATACCAAGAACTAATTCACTTTGCATAACTGAAACTTCATAACAACTAACAGCAACTGCCCATTTCCCCTTTCCCTGGATCCTCATTTTTACCATTCTATAATCTGTCTCTGTGGATTTAACTATTTCAAGTACCGTATAAGTGGAATCATGCAGTATTTGTCCTTCTGTGACTGCCTTATTTCATCTATCGTAATGTCCTACAGGTTCATTTATGTTGTCACAAATGACAAGATTGTGTTCGTTTCTTAAAGCCAAATAATATTCCATTGTAGGTATATACCACATTTTCCTTTTCCATTCACCTGTCAATGGATATCTGAGTTATTTCCATATCTTGGCTATTATGAAAACTACTGTGGAGTTCGAAAATGTAGAATTTACATTTATGAATAGACAAAATCTACCTACAATGGAGTTGCTTAATGGGTTCACTGAAAGCAAAATAATGATATATAAAGGGAATTGTACTGTGATCTACTTGTTACTTTTTTTTTTTTTTGTAAATTCTACCTCCAATGTGGGGTTTGAACATGCAACCCCAAGAGCAAGTGTCCCATGCTCTACCGACTGAGCCAGCCAGGTGCCCCAATTTCTTACTTTTTTGAAGTATGGTTAAATATGACTCACTAAGGATGAAGATAAACATGTGACAGATACAGGATCATCTCTTCTCCTACACCATCGCTGAGTGCTTACCAGGCAGTCACAGATCACAGCTGGCTCACTGCACCGTTGTCATTTAAGCAGTAGGGGTGGACAGTGGGCCAGGAGGAGGAAGCCTTCTATTAAATGGATCTCAAACAAGCATCAATTTGTTTGAGTCTAACCTAAATTCCTTCTTTTCTAAAACACCTACAAATTTAGTACAGTGGCAAATAAAAATCATTAAATCCATTTTTTTAATTGTTGGAAAAATTTTTATCTTGATTTTTAAATTATTTAATCAATTTTTTTTATCATAATGATAAGTGTACTCTTTAATATCCATCCCCTTTTGCACCCATCCCCACCCACCTCCCCTCTGGTAACCATCAGTTTGTTCTCTGAACTTAAGTCTGTTTCTTGGTTTTCTCCCCTTCTCTTTCTCTGTCCCCCCTTTGATCATTTTTTTGTTTGTTACTTGAATTCCACATATGAGTGAGATCCTATGGTATTTGTCTTCATCTGACTCACTTATTTCACTTAGCATTATATTCTCTAGTTCTATTCATGTTGTTGCAGATGCCAAGATTTCATTCTTTTTATGGCTCAATAATATTCCACTGTATATATCAAACTAAACAGCTTCTACATAGCAAAGGAAACCCTCAACAGAATGAAAACCAACCTACTAAATTGGAGAAAATATTTTCAATTCATATCTCTGATCAGAGACTAATATCTAAAATATATAAAGAACTCATATAACTCAATTGCAAAAAAAAAATCTAATTTAAAATTGTGCAGAGGATCTCAATAGACATTTTTCCAAAGAAAACATACAGATGGCCAGAAGTATATGAAAAAGTGTTCAACATCACTAATCTTCAGGGAGATGCAAATGTCAGGGAAATGCACAACAAGATATCACCTCACATCTGTTAAGAGTGGCTATTAGCAAAAAGACAAGAAATAACAAGTGTTGGCAAAGATGTGGAGAAAAGGGAATGCTCATGCACTGTTGGGTAGGAATGTAAATTAGTGTAGTCACTACAGAAAATAGTATTGAGGTTTCACAAAAAACTGCTAATAAAACTACCATATGATCCAGCAATTTCACTTCTGGGTATTTATCCAAAGGAAATGAAAACACTAACTTAAAAAGATATATGCATGCCCATGTTCATTTATAGCATTATTTACAATAGCCAATACAGTGAAGCCTAAGTGTCTACTAACAGATGAGTGGATAAAGAAATTGTGGTAATATGTATAAAAACTACACATATGTATATGTATGAATGTGTGTGTATATATATGTAACAATTTATACACACACACACACACACATATACATACACAACGGGATATTATTCAGCCATAAAAAAGAAGGAAATCTTGCCATTTGTGACAACATGGGTGGACTTTGAGGGCACCATGCTAAGTGAAATAAGTGAAACAGAGAAAGACAAATACCATGTGATCTCACTTACAGGTAGAATCTAAAACAAATAAACAAACAAACAAACAAAAAACCAGTTAACAGAGCTCATTAGATACAGAGAACATACTGGTGGCTGCCAGAAGCTGGGGTAGGTAGGGGTGGGTAAAATGGGTGAAGGGACTCAAAATGTACAAGTTTCCAGCTATAAAATAAATAAGTCTTAGGGATGTAATGTACAGCATGGTGACTACAGTTAATGATACTATTACTTATTTGAAAGTTACTAAGAAAGTAGATCTTAAAAGTTCTCATCAGAAAAAAAAATTGTAACTATGTATGGTGATGGATGTTAACTAGACTTATTGTGATCATTTCACAATATATACATATATTGAATCATTACACTGTATACCCAAAACTAATATGTTATATGTAAATTAAACCTCAATTAAGAAAAAACACCTACTAGCCCTCAGTGATTGTTTTTGTTTGATTATTATTACTACAAATGTTCTTTTCCATATCTCATTTCTTTTTCTTTGGTAACAAGTTTGAAATATTAATCTTAAAGGATAATCGACTGACAATTTTATGTCACTGGAACATGTGTTCATCTCTCCATGCCTTCTATTTTCCCAATCCAACTGAAGAACGTATAGACTTGTGCTGTTCTGAAATATAGCCACTGGACATATGGGTATCTGCGCTTAAATGATGGCTATTTAAATTGAGATCTGCTGTATGTATAAATTGCACAAGAGCTTTTAAAGACTTAGTATGGAAATAAAAGAGTGTAAAAATATCTCACAAATAATTTAAAAATAATTGTTGAAATGTTAATATTTTAGATATACCGGGTTAAATAAATTGTAATTTCACCTGTTTTTTTCCTTTTAATGGACTACTAAAAAATTTTAAACTACATTTGAGGCTCATATTATGGTTCTATTGGACAGGACTAGTACAGACTATTAACTATAGCCATTCTTCTAGATAGCTGCTTTCCAATGAGAAGGGCAGTTCATGCTAAATCATGTAACTTTGGAGGATTACAATTTGGTAAATTCAATAGCCTCTTCTCAGTCCCCAGTACTGTTCTTTCTCAGCTCATTTGCAACAGGAGAGATGAAGCATTCATTCAAGCATGATGTACTGAGAAGTACTGCATCAGGTACTATGAAAAAGATACCTTCATTCAATGGAACATGGAACTTAATATCTAGCAGAGGTGGCAAATATTTGTATCAATAATTTTCCAATTACAGCTGTAAAAAGAACTACAAAGGAAATAAATGTACAGGATTATGCCAGTGCAGGACTTAACCTATAATAGGTAGACAGGCCGCTGGAGGGAAGAGCCAAGTATTTTTTTCCAGGTAAAGTGATATTTTAGCAGTATGGTATAGATATTTATGTGATAGTTAAAGTTGGATATGTGTACTTTGGATTCACCAGTCCTGCTCCTGACATTTTTAAACAGCATATTCCTAGGGAATCAACTTATAAACTCTCAAGGGATTCAGTTTTCTCATCTGTAAAACAGGGATAATCAAACCTACCTTTTAGGCCTAATGTAAGGAGAAAATGAGATATATTAGATACCTTGTACGGAGTCTGGTACACTAGGCAATCTTCAAATTTAACTGTCATTTCTCATCTTCTGGCTCTGTACCTCCTTTCTTACTTTACACTATCTCCTTGCCAACTATGATAACAGTCGTCTTTATGTTGATGAATGCTAAGTCAACATCTCTAAGTCCATATATATCTCAATCAACATTTCAAAAGTCTGACAGACACAGCCACACAAAGGTATAACATTGTATATGTGTTTATTGTGGTACAGCTCCATCGGGGATTAACTATTTCTGCTTTTGTACACCTGAAAGAAGTCTTTATTTTGCTTCCACTTTTGAAAGGTATTTCTTCTGGTAATAGAAATTCAGGTTTACGGGGTGCCTGGGTGGCTCAGTGAGTTAAGCCTCTGCCTTCGGCTTGGGTCATGGTCTCAGGGTCCTGGGATCGAGCCCCATATCAGGCTCTCTGCTCAGCAGGGAGCCTGCTTCCCCCTCTCTTCTCTGCCTGCTGCTCTGCCTACTTGTGATCTCTCTCTGTCAAATGAATAAATAAAATCTTTAAAAAAAAAAAGAAATTCAGGTTTACAGTTTATCTTTCTCAGTGTTGTCGTTTCACTTGTATGGTTTCCAACATGATATTTCCTGTCATCCGTATACTCATTACTCTTTATATAACATGTCTTTTTTCTCTGGCTGCTTTTAAGATTTTATCTTTATCACTAGTATTGAGCAATTTGATTATGATGTACGTTTGTATAGTATTCTTTATGTCTCTTTTGCTTGGATTTTCAGTTTTTTGAATCTATGCATTTATAGTTTTCACCAAATTTGGAAGAGTTTTGGTCATTATTTCAATAAAAGTAAATAATTTGTACAGACTTTCTTGTTTGATAATAGGGCTAATTATGTACTACACAGTGGCTAACTGAACGTAATAAAAATTTTAAAAATTTATAGTTCAAATCAAGTGGTAATACTGGTGGCAAGATGAAGATGATTACCTTTTAATTTATGATTTCCTCTTTTCTTAAACAATATCACTTACATAAACTTCCACTGTAAAGACAAGACCCCAAATATATCTACAGTTAGAGAAGTAAGGAGAATTATGGAAGTGGTAATACTTGAGTGTTTTTATTAAATGGATATTTAAGACAAATATAGTAAATATTTTGCAGTCTGTGCACATGTGTACGTAAGTTAAATGAAATGAAGTACATTTGCTAAAACAATAATACTCTAAGGTTTGTATGTATAAATAAGTCATCTCCAAATGAATGTAACTTGATCACTCAGTTGATACAAGGTGATCAATCCATTTGTTAACCTAATTTAATGTGTTATTTAAAACAATACTTATTTTTAACCATTAAACTACAAGTTTTAAATCAGGCTGACAATCTACCATTTGGAATTTAATTTGTTTTAGTTAACATCATAAATAAAATTAAAGTCACAGATAAATGGAAAGACATCTCATGTTCATGGATTGGAAAAAATTAATACTGTTAAAATGTCCATGCTACCAAAAGTGATCTACAAATTTAATTCAATGCAATCTCTCTATCCAAATCCCAATGACATTCTTTTTTTTTTTTAAGATTTTATTTATTTATTTGACCAACAGAGATCACAAGTAGGCAGAGAGGCAGGCAGAGAGAGAGAGAGGGAAGCAGGCTCAATCCCAGGACCCTGAGATCATGACCTGAGCCCAAGGCAGAGGCTTAACCCACTGAGCCACCCAGGTGCCCCCCCCCCAATGGCATTCTTAATAGAAATAGAAAAAATGATACTAAAATTCATAGGGAATCATAAAAGACCCCACAAAGCCAAAAGAATCTTGAGCAAGAAGAATAAAGATGGAGACATCACACTTACTGATTTTGAAATACAATATAAAGCTATATAGTACTAGCCTAAAGATAGACACATAGATAATTGGACAGAATAGGACCCAGAAATAAATCCATGCATCTATAGTCAATTTAATATTCAGCAAGGGTGCCATGAACATGAAATGAGGAAAGGATAGTCTCTTCCATAAACTGTGTTGGGAAAACTGGATATACACATAAAGAGGAATGAAATTGAACCCTTAACTCACACCATATACAAAACACAACTTTAAATGGATTAAAGACTTAAACATAAGACATGAAACTGTAATAGTACTAGAAGAAAACTTAAGGAAAAAGCTTCTTGACATTGGTCTGGGCAATGATTATTTGGATATGACATTGAAAGCTCAGGCAACACAAGAAAAAATAGACAAGTGGGATTGCTAAACTAAAAAACTAAAAAGCTTCTGCACAGCCAAGGAAACAAATGACAGAGTGGAAAGGTAACTCACAGAATGGGAGACATTATTGGCAGACTATATATTAGATGAGGGGTTAATATCCAAAACATATAAGTAACTCAAACAGCTCAATAGCAGAAAAGCAAATAACCCAATTAAAAAATTACCAAGTAAAGGATCTGAATAAATACTTCTCAAAAGAAAACACATAAATGACCAATAGGTATATGAAAATGTGCTCAATTTCACTAATGATCAGGAAAAGGGAAATCAAAATTACAATGAGATATCACCTAACGCCTGTCAAAATGCTATTAGCAAAAAGACAAAAAATAACAAGTGTTGGCCAAAATGTGGAGCAAAGGGAACCCTTGTACACTATTTGTGGGAATGTAAATTGTTAAAACAATTATATAAAGTACAGGATGTGAAGGTTCCTCAAAAAATAAAAAACCGAACTACCTTATGACCCAGCAATGGCACTTCTGGATATATATGCAAAAGAAATGAAATCAGTATCTCAAAGAGGTTGTTTGCACTCCAGTTTTCATTGCAGCACTATTCACAATAGCCAAGATATGGAAGAAACCTAAATTTCTATTGGCAGATGAATAGATAAAGAAATGTAGTAAATATAATACTCCTGTGTGCATGTGTATGTGTGTCTGTGTGTGTGTGTGTATTAAGAAGGAAATCCTGCCATTTGTGAAAACAGTGTAATATGCAAGACACAAAAAGACAAATACTGCATACTCTCAATTACATGTGGAATATAAATAATCAAACTCACAGAGACACAGAGTAGAATGGTGGTTGCCAGGGACTAGGGGGGAGGGAAAAATGGAGAGGTGATGGTCAAGTGGTACAAATTTTCAGTTATGCAAAATGAATAAGACGTGGAGATCTAACTTACAGCAATGTGAATAAAGTTAACAATACTGTATTCTATACCTGAAATTTACTAAGTGGGTAGATTTTTTTTTCTTCATCACAACAAGTGCACTCTTTAATCCCCATCACTTATTTAATGTGTCCCCCCATCTCTCCTCTGGCAACCATCAGTTTGTTTTCTATAGGTAAGAGCCTGTTTCTTGGTTTGTCCCTCTCCCCTTTTCCCCCCCTTTGTTCATTTGTTTCTTAAATTTAAGTGGGTAGATCTTTAGTGTTCTTTTACCACACACACAAAAACAAAACAAGAAAATGATAACTATGTGAGGTGATGGATATGTTAATTAGCCTAATTGTGGTGATTATTTCACAATATATAAGCCTATGAAAACATCAAGTTGTGTACTTTACATAAAATTTTAAAAATAAATAAATATATAAATTTTTTATTTGTTAATTATATCTCAGTAACCTGGAAGAAATTAATATGTTTGATTTGAAAGACAACTAAAATTCATTTGCTTAACACAGCTATATGTAATTTCCAACAGAGGAGCAATTTCCCACTGTGTTAAATTTTGAAATGTACTTAAAGAGGATAAAAAAAAATACCAGCACTTTATAGTCACTTGCTGGTGAAAACTGCCTCTGAAATAATTTATGAAGTGGGAAAAATGAGATTTTAATAACATGAAGTATAAACCAGTTTCTAGTAAGATCTAACATTTGTACAGTAGGGGATATTTAGTGTGTAAATATGTTAAATAGTATACTTTGTGTTATGTTAGCATTTTTATTAAAGACCTTAGAGCATTTTAAATAGGCTAACGAAAATTTTCAATTTTCTCTTCTGATTAGGGCAATGTTCAAATCTTATACCTGGTATTTCCCTCATAGTTCTATAATAGTTGCAACAGAGAATTACAGGGCAAGTGAATCTGACTGTTGATTGGAAAAACAGAATTATCTATTATGAATGACCATGGACTAGGAATTTTTAATAAATCCAAAAATATACATATATTATCACCATCGGTTTGACCATAAAAGATAAGTCAAGTCTCTAGGGATGGAAAGCCTTTGTAGAGTGCTATCTCTCTCAGAGTTAACAGTCAAATGTCCTACTACCAATGAAAACAATCAGAGGACCTTTACCACCACTCCCAAACACTTGGATTCAATAGAAAATGTTAAGGTACACAATTTCAAATATCATAGTGCTCTTCCTACTTGCTGTTTTGCTCTCACAAATTGACACCATTATCACAATTTCTTGATCAATCAGTTCTCCCTGAACTAACAGGTTTGTCTCCTTATTGCCTCCACTGTAAACTACAATTAATTTAATTTTTGCTATGCATTCATCTGTCTGAGAGGTGACTGCAACCAGTTTTGGAAGACCTAGGTAATATTCATTAATTTTCTAATTGGCTTATGACACTAGATGGCAGTCTTGCCAGTCTTGCAGTGTTTTTAGAAAGTATTTTTTTAAAGATTTTATTTATTTGACAGAGAAATACAGAGCACAAGTAGGCAGAGCAGCAGGCAGAGGGAGAGGGAGAAGCAGGCCCTCTGCTGAGCAGGGAGCCCGATGCGGGGCTTGATCCCAGGACTCTGGGATCATGATCTGAGTTAAAGGCAGCTGCTTGACCAACTGAGCCACCCAGGTGCCCCTAGAAAGTATTTTTCAAACACACACACACACACACACACACACACACACACACACACAGTATTTTTCAAATTTTAGACTATGAAGCGCCAACCATAATGAAGCAAATTTATAGAGTTATTCCTTAACCCACCCTTGAATAACATTGGGCTTTTAAGTCTATTTATCAATAGTAAAAGGAAAATTGGGGAAGTTTAGGGAAATAATGTCCTTGTCTGGCTAGGAAATGATGGAAGGAAGAGGAAAAGGAAGGAAAGAGGGAAAGAAGGAAGCAGTCACCAATGTACACACTTGTGATTGTAGGATATTTAAAGGAGGTGCCTTTTTGTAAATAAGGATAACAAAGGCTTAGAAGAGGGATAATGCTTTCACTCTCCACTGATAGTTAGGAAAAGGTCACATCTTGAGCTACCTCTCCCTTCAATCTTGAACAAGACTCTAGGAACTTGGCCTTATAATGGGATAAAACAGAGGGAAACCCTTAAGTTTTCCTTTGGTGAGCCAACCCCAATTCCTATATGGCAAGCACTGAGATCTGACTGGCTTGATAAGAGGGGCTCACTGTAGCTGTCAAGCCAGCAGATGCCATGGGGGATCAGTGGCAATCAGTAACCTGTCACCAGTGGAGACCAAACTGAGGTCCAATTGTTCTGATCAAATTAAGAGATAAGATCACTAACTGAAACCATCAGAGACTTCAACCATGACTGTCAGCAGGATTAATCACACCCAGTGTTTAAAAGGAATCTTATCCCAGAGACTAGAAGAATAGAGGGCATCAAATCTGAGGACCTTGGCTCTTTTTCATGTCAGGGAAATAGTTACAACCCTTCTCTCCCTATACCCTGGCACCACCTTAAGGAGGGAAGCAAGGGGAAGGGAAACGTCTCTGAAAGATTCAATATTTTATTCAAAATCTGATGATCTGCATTATCTGCATATCCGAATGATGTTCCTCAATATCTTTGGATCATACTAAGTTCACATCAAATTGAATATTTAGTAATATTTTTCTCCACTGACAAGTTGGTGGATAAGGGTGGTCTTTGAATGAGAAAACAAATAAATTACATTTTATTTTAAGTGACTATGCCCTGCCAAAAGAGTAGGGAAAGTGCTTCCCTAAGTTTCTCTCTTTGGCAATGGTTTTTCTTATTTTCTTCCCCATTAGGTTAGTGAGAAAGAGAGGGAATATTTACAGGATCCTTGTGTTTCTGACATACTTTGTGAGGCAGAGTTGATGTGTAAATGTCTACTTATCTTGAGATAAAAGATTAAGAGAAGGAGCTCTAAGCTCCGTCTTCAAAATACAAATTAGTTCATAAAAATATTTTATTTATTAATTTAAATTTATTTATTTATTTATTTATTTATTTATTTATTTATTTAAGAGGGAGAGAAAGAGAGAGAATGAGTGCCAGGGAGGGGCAGAAGGAGAAGGAGAAGCAGACTCCCTGCTGAGTAGGGAGCCCAACATAGGACTCCATCCCAGGACCCTGAGCTGAAGGCAGATACTTAAGTGATGGAGTCACCCAGGTGCCCCACAAATCAGTTTTTAATCAGAGTATAGTCTACGGAGTGTAAGAATCTGTGCTTAGAGCTGGAAATAGTAAGTGTTCAGTACAAGATGTCATCATCCATAACATCTGTCCTCTCATGTTCCCTGTTCAGTCTCTTACACATTAAACCAGATCTCCACCATTATTCTAAGTGCTATCTCTCTGGCTTTCATGTTTATCAGTCTACCAGATCCTTTTTGGTTTCACTAGTGACTTCTTGGCTTGGACTCCACAAGCAGCTGTGTTAATGATGAAAGTCAAACTTTGTGCCCTATGTTGACATCCTCCAGATACGGAACATCAAGTACACCTATCATCAACAAAGTTAATATTATTGTTGCAATATGGGAGACTAAATCAGGAGGAACAGTGAGATAAGGAGTTTGGGGATTTTTCCAGGATTTCGATTTATGCTGATTGATTTAGGGGGACCCTCAAAAAGTGAATGTCTGTTCTGGAATGCATTCAGAAAGCAAGAATAACTTGAGCACTGGGTCATTACAATCTTTTAGGTGGCAGGAGGAAAGGAGTAAGACTAAAGTCATCACTGGGCAAGAAGCTATAATTACTTATGTTAGCTGAAACATAATTATTTATGTTCCCCCAACTAGAAACTAGTATGTGGTTGCATGGTGAGAGACTTCTTGTTTTGTTCTTGTCTTGTTCAATCACAGTCATGGAGAACCCTCGTCTGATGATATTCTGTGGTTTTATCCTCAGCAGAGGAGCATCATGGTCTAGCTAGAAACAACTACATCAACTACTAGCTGTCATCTCTCGTGGTTCTTATTTTCTTTTTCACATGGAAACTATCATGCTCTGAACTACCAGGTCTGCCATGCCAATTACCAAGCTTTGCTGTCAAGAGCTAATAAGAAGAAAATTATGATGATTTACTTTGAAAATCCACTACAAATTAATGTTTTCTAACATCAAGTACTCCTTCACTGCTCCTCAACAATAAAATATATATACATATATATATATATGTATATATATACACTTCTTGTTGAATTTCTGTGATAATGACCATGCAAGCCATTTCAAACTCTTCATGCACTCCTCAGGGTATAATTTAATCACAGCATCTCTTACTCTTGATAAATGAATACATTTACAAACCAGTTGAAAGATTGAGACCATGTAATTTAAAAATCCTGTAATTACCTCCTCTTCTTATTCCCTCTAAATGTCTCTGTGAATTCTAGTTCTTCTTCCTCTCTATACAAGAGGAGGATTCCCACATTCCTGTCAGATCAACTGAAGCTTCTGATTCAATGCCATCTAATCACTTTTGTGACAATGTCCAATTAGTGATTTCCTCTGTGTCCACCATCTTCTTTTTGCTCTTTTTCGTTCTTTTATTTTCATATACTTATTATAGACTAAGTGGTTTTGTGCCTCCTACCCCAAATTCATATGTTGAAGCCTAACTTCCAATGTAACTATTTGGAGACAGGGCTTTTGCAAAAGTAATTAAAGTTAAATGAGGCCATATAAAGGCAGGATCCTAATTCAGTGGGACTTGTATTCTTATAAGAGGCAGAGGAGAAACCAGAGCTCTCTTCAACATGCAAGGACACAGCAATAAAGCAGACTTCTGTAACCTAGGAGGAGAGCTCTTAGTAGAAACCAATAATAATGGTACCATGATCTCAAACTTCTAACCTTCCAAATTTGAGAAAATAAATTACTGCTGCATAAACCACCCAGTCTGTGGCATTTTGTTATGTAGCCTGAACTAAAACATACTAAATAAGCTTCCCTTTATATACATATATTCTCATATTTCCCCCAACTAGTAATTAGCTAACCTAGTCTTCCTTGTGTTCTCATTTTAATCTCAAAGACTCATTTAGTCTCCTTGCCTTCATTTATTGTCTTTATTTTGAAAAACTTTTTGAAAATCAGAAAGTTAAAAAAATAGAACACCTGATTTTTGCTGCCAGGAATTAATAAGTATTTATGTCCTGTATGTTAAAGATATCTTCAACAACAACAACAACAACAACAAAAATCTGCCCCTGGAATTGACACTTTCTTGTCTTCAGACACTGCCAGAATTATCCTGGCTGAAGGTCAATATAATGTTATAGATACCTATATAATAATATAAAAGCAACCATGTTCTTTTCTGAAATTTCATTTTTTCTTTTATAATTATTTAGATCATTAAGTCACTATAGTCTGAAATTCTGTTTCTTCCCTCCAGAAAAGTCCTTTAAATCCTAATGATTTTTTCTTCTCATAATCTCTCACAGTGGTACTGTCTTTCTATGGAAAATATCAACATCCAAGTCTTACTCTTATTATTTCATGCAGAAATTTCTCTTACTAGCTTTCAAGATCTAATCCCAAGTCATTTTTATGTGAAATTCACCTAATACAAAATTAACCATTTTAAAGTGAAAAACTAAATATGATTTAGGGCATTCACAAAGCTGTGCAACTACCACTTCTATTTAGTTCCAAAAATTTTCATCACCCTAAAAGAAAACAAGGAACCATTAAACAATTCTTTCCATTCCCTCTTCCCCCAAATTCTGGCAACCACCAGTGTGATTTCTGTTTTAATGACTTTATCTATTCTGGATATTTCATATATATGGAATCTCACAGTATGTGATCTTTTCTTTCTGCTTCTTTAACTTAGCATAGTGTTTCAGAGGCTCACTCACATATCTATGTAATCAGTACTTTAGTCGTGGTATGGCTGAAATACCTATATTTATTATATCCATAATATAATAAATAATATAAATATATATTTCACAATTTATGTGCTTACCTGTTGATGGATGATTTCAATAATGTGTCTCAGTGTATATATTTTTGAGATCAGACTACCTGGTTTTTGCAAAATTATCTCTCTTTGCAGATGACATGATCCTATATGTATAAGACCCTAAAGACTATACACATAAACGATTTTTTTAAAACTAATAAATGCATTCAGCAAAGTTGCAGCACACAAAACCAACAAATAAAAATCAATCACAGTTCAGACACTAATAATGAATTATCCAAAAAGGAAATTAAGAAAATCTACCCATTTAGAATAGAATTAAAAAGGGTAAAATACTTAGGAATAAACTTGATCAAGGAGGTAAAAGACTTGCACATTGAATATTTTAAAAAACATTAATGAAGGAAATTAAAAGAGGAAAAAAAATGCCAAAAACAACTTGTTTTGATGGATTAGAAGACTTAATATTGTTAAAATGTCCGCAGTACTCAAAACAATCTATAGCTTCAATAGGAATGCCACCAAAACCCTGCTGGCATTTTTTACAGAAATTAAAAAATAATCCTAAAATTCAAATGAACCACAAAAGACCCAGAACTGCCAAAACGGTCTCAAGAATTAGAACAAAGCTAGAAGCATCACACTTTTTGATTGAAAATACATTACAAGCATACAGCAATTAAAACAGAATGGTCTTGGCATAAAGAGACATAGAAACCACTGGAATACAATAAAGACCCCAGACATAAATACATGAATATATGATCAATTGATCTTTGACAAGGGCTCCAAGAACCCACAATAAGGAATAAATAATCTCTTCAACAAATGCTGCTGGGAAAAGTGGGTTTCCACATTTAGAAGAATGAAATTGGATTCCTACCTTACACCATGAACAAAAACAAACTCAAAATGGATTAAAAACATATGTAAGACATGATACTCTTAAACACCTAGAAGAAAAGTTAAGCCTAAAGCCTCTTGATATTGGTGCAAGGCAATGATTTCTTGGATATGACCTCAAAAGTGCAGAGAACAAAAGCAAAAAAATAGACAAGTGGGACAAAATAAAACTAAAACCTTCTACACAGTTAAATAAAAAGTCAAAAGAATGAAGAAGCAACTTATGGAACAGGAGAAAATCTTTACAAACCATACATCTGATAATTACCTTGAAAAAAATATAAGGAATTTCTACAAGTCAATAGCAAAAAACTAAATAATCTGATTAAAAAGGGGCAAAGGACTTAAATAGATATTTTTCCAAGGACGTCATATAGATGGCTAATATGTTTGTGAATAGAAAGTGAACATCATTAATTACACAGAAATGCAAATCAGAACTACAATGAGATACCACTTCACACCTTTTAGGATGGCCATTAAAAAAAAAAAAAACGATAAGAAGTGTTAGTGAAGTTGCAGAAAAAATTGGAACTCATATGCTGTTGGAAATGTAAAATGGTGCACCAGCTATGGAAAACAGTATTATGATTCCTAAAAAAATTAAAAATGGAACTACCATATGCTCTAGAAATTCCAGTTCTGGGTATATTGCCAACAGAATTGAAATCAGGATCTTAAAGATATATTTGCACTCCCATTTTCATTGCAGCACTGTTCACAACAGCCAAGATAAGGAAGAAACCTAAATGTCCATTGATGTGTGCATGGATAAGGAAAATGTGGTATAAGTAAATAAGCCATTTGCAGAAGGAAAATCCTGCATGATTCCACTTATATGAGATATGTGAAATAGTCAAATGCATAGAAGCAGAGAATATAATAGTGGTTACCAGGGGCCAGAGGATGGGGGAAATGCTAAGTTGTTACTAAATGGGCAGAAAGTTCTGTTATGCAAGATGAACAAATTCCAGGAGTTTGCTGAATAATATGGTATTATGCATTTCAAAATTTAAGAGTAGATCTCAAGTTAAGTGTTCTTACCACAAAAACAAAGACCAAACACACACATACAAAATCAAGAGGACACAAGGAAGCTCTGGGAGATGCTGAATATGTCCATTACCTTGATTGTGGTTAATGGCATCAGGAGTCCTTGCATATGTCTAAACTCATCAAATTGTACACATTAAATGTGTTTAATTCTTTGTATACCACTTATATATCAGTGAAGTTGTTCTTTAAAAAAATAGCCTAAGAGCTTATATAGCTATAAACAAAAGCAAAGCAATGAGTGTTTAAATAACTAAGGTATATATTCATCAATCAAGATTAGTAAGTTGCTTCTAAGAAAAGTGCTGCTTAACCACAAATCCTAACTAAATGGCCATCCTCTTCAATGTTTGGAATTTTATTCTCTGTTTCACATCACAGTCCCAGGAATATGAGTTTCCATGCAGCGCTGGATCCTCATCACAAAGAATTGTTGCTATTTCTGCTGGCCATATCCCAGCTCATTTAGTGATTTTTTTCCCTCCACTGAATCATAATGAATAATGAAGTGTGTTCTCCGTGCTCCACCTACCTATCTTCTGTTCCAAAACCAAAAATACAAACCTACATACCCTTCTAAATATCTTATGGTGGATTTTATTTAGAATTCTCTACCAGAATCTTAATACTTACATTCTTAAAATTTTTTTCCAATGCCCAAACTGGCAATTTCTCCTAAAACTGGACAGAAAACCATTACATTATTTTAGTATTACCAAAAATAGTGTTTAGCATCATATGTAAAATCACTCAGAACATTGTGAGTTTTTATTACTGAGGTTGCTCTGAAAACATTCAGAAAGAAAAGGGTAAGCCCCCAAAAGGAAATCAGACTAAAAACTCAGAATCTATTTATCATAAGTTGGGAGTCTGAGTTAACCAGGTATGCAGAAAATTGATAATTCTTAGTCATTCAAAGATTTGAGCCACCAGTGAAGAACACTGAGGGAGAAACATAAAGTTTCTGGTCTTCAAAGAGTAGAGTGATGCCTTAGGAAACACAATGACACCATTTCTGTAATGTAAAAAGCATTTAAGACCAACCCAGGGTAACCACAGCAAAAAACAGAAAACTTCCCATTTATAGGATAGTATTGAATCAGAAAAAGATTCAAAAGAAATAAATATTCCAAATTCAGCACTGCCCACATTTGTCATCTAAGTTACACTTCCCTACTCCATTGTTTATCTTATTATCTACACCTGCCTTATCAACAAGAATACACACTTTGTTGTATTGAGTGATAAGAAGACGAAACTCATGGCAAAGTTTTAAAATACATATATTCATGCAAGTTAAGCAAATCCTTGACTGTGAAGGGCAATTTAGGACCCAAATCAGCCAAGTTAGTCAGATTTTCATTTAAACTCTTAGCTGGTTGGCAGAAAACAGATTAAGAATTTATGTTTGGGATAATGAATTCATTTTCACATGGTGGATGGTGGAGGTACTGTCCCTTGGAAGCCACTGCTACTCTATTTGTTGGTCTGAGAAAAGCACAGCATAGTTTCTTGCAGATGCTCGTTCAACTCAATTACAAGTCTTGGAGAAAAAAGACACTTTCCCTTGCACAGATTCATTTATAGTTTCTAGCAACTCTTGGTCTCAGGGTTGTTAATTCATGCCCTATGCTGGGTGTGGAGATTACTTTCAAAAATTTAAAAAAATAACTACCTAAACATCCAAAGGCAGTGCTACAAACCCAAGATTAGACTGGTAATTTTCCAATTTAACTTCATAGATGTTCTAAGTCCTTAAGTGAGACACAGTATATTAATGGAGTAGAATTAAACTTCAAATTTCCAAGATAGATTCATTGTCTTTTCACCAGATACATTAATTAAAGGAACACTTCCATGGGAGCTAAGGACCTAACATTCTTGACTTATGAAGTATTAAAAGTCCAAGGCTTATATACCCCTAGGGGAATAAATATTCTCTGGAAACTGCACTAAATAGGCATTGTTTTCATAAGCCTGATCATTATATGGATATGGATTGGAAACTTGTTTGCTGTCTTGGTTATGAATTGAAGATACACTTCTACCCCAAAAGGGTCCCGTCTAGAGTTGTCCTCAAATCAGTATGACTGAAAATTCTTCAAGATACTGAGAAGTAATAAATCTTTAATAATATTTCCAGTAGTTGATGCAGTTTAGTTAATTAAATTCAGTGGGCATTTCATGACAAGAATGCACTTCAGTGGGGAGTGCAGACAGGTAGAGGGGGAAAAAAGCCTACAATCAGATATGAAGAAAAAAATGGCCGCTCAAGGTTTTAGTTACTTTAATGGGGATGGTCTTTTTTTTTCTCAAGATTTTATTTTTAAGTAATCTCTATACCCTGTGGGGCTCAAACTCACAACCCCAAGACCAAGAGTTGCACACTCTACCAACTAAGCCAGTCAGGCAACCCAGGATGGTTATTCTTTTTTTTTTTTAAGATTTTATTTATTTAACAGAGATCACAAGTAGGCAGAGAGGCAGACAGAGAGAGAGGGAAGCAGGCTCCCCGCTGAGCAGAGAGCCCGATGCGGGACTCGATCCCAGGACCCTGAGATCATGACCTGAGCCGAAGGCAGCGGCTTAACCCACTGAGCCACCCAGGCGCCCCAGGATGGTTATTCTAATGATTATTTCAATAGTCATTTTTCTCCTGTCATACTTTCGGCACGTTATTATGTAGAAGAGGTTCATAGCCATCATATGAGTCAATGACAGATCCATCTTTCCCACATAAGGTCAAGCGTTCAGTTTCTAAAACCCTTAAATGGTAATAAAGCTCTGAGGTTTTCTTCAGGTTTAAGCAATCCAGAAACTGGTAGGAGAAATGAAAATAATTTGACTGAAATTTTTATTGCCCCAGTGGGAGGGAAATACAAATGACTCAACTACTTTAATAAGGTTAAAGAATCATTTAAAGAATCTTCATGATTCATTTGCATTTATTTTTGCTATCATAAAACCACTCAAAATCTGTTTCCCAACGGAAAGACAGAAATGATAACAGGGACGATATACCAGAATATAAATATCACTACTGGGAAAATTATTGTTTAAAGCAGAGCAGGACAGGGGTGTCTCAGTGGCTCAGTCAGTTGAGTAGACATCCGACTCTTGACTATGGCTCAGGCCGTGATCTCAGGGTAGTCAGATCCAGCCCTAGCCAAGGGCTCCATGCTCAGTGGGGAATCTGTTTCTCTTCTTCTCCCTCTGCCCCTCCCCTCACATGCACTCTCAAATAAACAAATAAATCTTTTTTAAAAATTAAAAAAATAAAGCAAAGCAGGACATAAATTTTAGACAGTAAATGGTAGACTCAGGTTGATGTTTTTGTAAAGATTTTTCATTTTATGGCAACCACGTACATTGGTTAGCTAAAGTGAAATTCATTTCTCCTTTCAAGATGGTAAGTTAGCTCTGAAACAACCTGCAGTTTCTTATAAATAGGACACTGTAAAGTATTTTTAACTTGAGAAATAAAGGTATTTTTTTCCTCTAATTCAGTTGGGAGATTAAAAATAAACTGTTTTTTATTTGTTCTCTTTTTCTTATTTTGGTCATATCAATCCACCAGAAACATTGACCCATTAATATCTAATGATTGTGATGACTACAAAAGTACCTAATTTAACAGTTTGTTTCAACATATGTATTTACAAGCAGGGAACAGAGTTTACAGGTGAGATGCTCTGACTTTCAATGGTCCTTGTAAGAGATCTTGACAGAACATAGTCATTTCCTTTTGGACATCAAATTACAGCAGTGGAAATTCCTGCTCATGGATACTTCAAGTTTATCCCCAAAATATTGCTGAAAATGACCAACCTCCATATGCTCCTTGAAATTTCTATTAACTAAAAAAAACAGATGGTAAGGTATTTGACAAGGAAAACACTGGAGATTATTCTAGCTCCATTAAACTAAAAATAATTAAATATATTTGCATGTAGCCTGGGGCCTTTTCTTTATAATTCTATTTTTTTCCAATATACCTTCAATTTGGATACTTCCCAAAAGAAAATTTCCCAAATGTGGCATAGTAGTAGTGGGCAAGGAAATAAGCAGAGAAGAAAATGACTGCTGTGTTGTGGCCAGACTGGACCTGCGCTTTCCCAATTCTCAGGCTATCTTTTATCTCCTCAAATTCTTTTTATATACATCAAAAAGACATTCCGAGGGCTTCACATTTCTCAGGAACACAAAAATTCTGGCATTTGGCAGTGAGTTCACCAAATAAAACATGGACCAGAAATGCTACATTATATTGCCCTTGACCAAGTTCTTCCTTCCAGTTCTCTCTTGCTCTTCTGACCCATTTTCATCTCCTGCCTGTTGTGTCTCACATCTGCACCTAGGCTCCTTTTGAACTCCTCCAGGCCCCTCACCACGATTTCTCAATTTTATTATTTCTCATATTCTGCCCAAGACTTCACTCAGACTCTTGCTCTCATCTCCTTGCCTGGACAACACAGGGATGAGTGACTGCACCCTGGTTGTTCTGTTTTCAATTTTCCAGCTCAGAGAATTCTCAATTGTGATACAACTTCTGAGACAGGAAAGCTGGCTGAAGGCTTGTTATGCCAAGTGTGGTCTGAGGATCAACAGCATTGGCATCTCCTGGGAGCTTGTTAGGAATGCAGACTCAGACGTCACTTCAGGCCTGCTGAATCTGAATCTGTTCATCTGAGTTGTAACAAGATTCCCAAGGTGGTTCTGCGTATACATTAAGTCTGAGAAGCACTGAGCTAGATCACTGGTCCACGAAATTATTTTTTGGCTTTATTGAGATATAATTAACATATTATATAATTTAAGGTATACAGTGTGATGATCTGATATATGGTTATATTGAGAAATATTTACTATAATAAGGTTAGCTAACACATCCTTCACCTCACATAATTACCATTTTACTGTTTCTGATATGGTGAGAACACTAAAGCTCTACTCTTAGGCACATACAGCCATGCAGGCCAGTACTATATGTTGTGACCAGATCAGACCCATGAGCCTCTGTGGGGGACCCTGGCTATCAGCCTACACTTGTGAGGTTAATGGGGCTAGCTGACAGTGAGCACACAGCAGTGGAGGTTAGTGATGGGAGCTGAGGTCAGCAGTATGCAAGTGTACAACCACAGAGGCTAGCTGCAGGTATGTGCAGCAGTGAAGGCCAGTGACGGGAGTCAGGGCCAAATCTGAGGCTACCTGCAGGCGAGTATATTAGTGCAGGCTAGTGACAGAAGTCAGGGCCAGATTGAGATCCATGAACAGCTATGGGAATCTTGCCTGTCAGGATGCATTCATGTGACTGCAGGGACTATCCACAGGCCCATGCACAGCAATGAGGGTCCACTGTGTGGGCCTAGATGGCATCTTGCATGTGTACAGGTATAGAGGCTACAGCTGGCTGCCAGTGGAATCCTAGGTTCCAGCAGGAGGGGGAGGATGGGGAACAGAGAGGGACCCAGACAGCTGGCATTTGCAAATGCCAAAACTTGTGGAACAAAAACATCAGTGGTGGAATATGCAAGCAGTCTGTGATGGTTGTCTTAGCCATTGGCTTCTTCGGTGGCAAACACTGTTGGGGTCCTCTGCAAAAGAGTTGGCTGGGATCCAGCACAAGGTATTTAGTGATGATAGCTGGGGAGGTCTGCAGCAACTGCAACGTCTGCTGAGGTCCTCAGGGGCAAGGCTACCAGGATCCTCTGCAGAGCAGGCGACTAAGAACCGTAGTCACTCCCACCATGTGACTGATACTGGTAGCCCTTGCCCTTTCTCCTTATTCCAAGCTGTCTCTACATGTCTCAACTTTGCCAATCTCTGAGCAGGGTGAAACTGAAGACAGTCCTTCATGCAGTGCCCCCAAAAGGCTGAGGAAGCTGGTCACTCACCCTTATTCAACTACCAACAATAGCCAAATTATGGAAGGAGCCAAAATGGGGATGCCTGGGTGGCTCAGTTGGTTAAGTGACTGCTTTTGGCTCAGGTCATGATCCTCCTGGGATCGAGTCCCGTATTGAGCTCCTTGCTCCACGGGGAGCTTGCTTCTCCCTCTGCCTCTGCCTGCTACTTTGCCTGCCTGTGCGCTCTCTCTCTTACTCAAATAAATAAATAAAATCTTAAAAAAAAAAAAAAAGAGCCAAAATGTCCATTGACTGGTGAATAGATAAAGATGAAGTGGTGTGTGTGTATGTGTGTGTATAATGATGGAATATTACATAGCCATTAAATAGAATGAAATCTTGCCATTAGCAACGATGTGCATAGAACTAAGGGTATTATGCTAAGGGAAATAAGCGAGTCAGAGAAAGACAAATACCATATGATTTCACTCATGTGGAATTTGAGAATCAAAACAGATGAACATAGAGAAAGGGAAAGAAAAATAAAATAAGATAAAACCAGAGAGGCAGGTAAACCATGAAAGATGCTTAACTATAGAGAACAAAGTGAGGGCTGCTGGAGGGGAGATGGGTGAGGGGGATGAGCTAAATGGGTGACAAGCATTAAGGAGGGCACATGCTGTGATGAGCACTGGATGTTATAAGCAAGTGATAAATCACTAAATTCTACTTCTGAAACCAAGACTACACTATATGTAAACTAACTTGAATTTAAACAAAATCTTGGGAGACAAAAAGGAATTGTCTTGGGACGCCTGGGTGGCTCAGTTGGTTAAGCCACTGTCTTCGGCTCAGGTCATGATCCCAGGATTCTGGGATCAAGTCCCACATTGGGCTCCTTGCTCAGCAGGGAGCCTGCTTCTCTCTCTGCCTCTGCCTGTTTGTGTGTGCGCTCTCTCTCTCTCTCTCTCTGATGAATAAATAAAATTAAAAAAAAAAAAGGAATTGTCTTGACTCTTTTAGAGTCCTGCACTTTCTATCTTAATTTTTACTCAACTTTATAGCTCTACGAAAATAATTTGTTAGAGTTTACATTGGAATCATTTCGAATTTACAGATTAATTTGAAGAATAATTGACACTTGAAAATATTATGTCCTTTCCTTATTTGATTTCTAATCCTGCTAAATAATTCTATTTAATGTAGCTTTATCCTTTTCAATAGGATTTAAGTAAAAGAATTGAAAGAGAGACACATATTGTGGTTTTGAAACTAGATTTCTAAAAATATAAAATCCACTCTTCTTCAATCACAGAGTTTTTGTCATGAGACAATATATACTATAAAATACTGTGGAATTCATTGTGCGTATAAGTTTGAACCATGGGCCACTATGTCCCATATAGCCTACTATAAATATACTTGGCCTCAGTGAGGTCTGTTACACACACAACTTAAAAATTCCACCAATGTATGTATGACCCATGTCTTTCCAGACCATGTCATGGAATGCTGCCATTTAACAGATCTAATACCTGGGACTTCACAACTCCTTGCTTGGGGCAAATCACTGTAGCTCTTGAACCTCCGTTTTACATGGCAAATACACCTGAGGGTGATTAATCATTGATGCTTTTTCAAAACACTGTATATAACAATCCTATGACATCAGGAAAATGAAGAAAAGAGACAGAATGGGAGAGGTCATATTAGAGGAAGAGGAAGAGAGATAATTTTGTTTCTACTTAGAAAAGACTGCCTTCGATGGGGGTAAATGTGGGATGGGAGGGATGCAGAATGGGGAGGAACAGCACAACACAGGGTTCACTGTCCTGGTGAGGGGTGAGTGCACAACAAATGTGCAAAGAGTGACTCAGAAAGGAAATAATGAATAACAGCAAAGCAAGCTTAGCCCCTTTTAATATTTGGTATGAACTGTGTCCTGGTCTGTTACGGTAGATCAAGCTCTGGGCAGCTGGGGGAAGTTCACGTCTCTGTGGCTTTGGCAAGCACAGTGAGGTGAGGGATTTGGGACAAGTGAGTTGCAAGCTTGGGAGAAAAGAAGGTGGAAGACATGTTACCAACACATTATTTCACCCAGAATTGTAGAAACATACCTTTCTGCATCTATCATTAAAACCTTACATACCATTACTTAGTATGGAAATTCAGGGAGTTTTAAAAAGTTATACACAGGACATTAAAGTACGCAAAACAGCAATTCCACAACGTGAATTGGAATGTGACATTGGCCTTAACGCTTCCATTTGTAAAAATATGTGCTGGGAATTTGAATCTCCACATACCATCAGAATTGATTTCTAATGTTGGCACAAGATCTATTTCTGACTTAGGTGAGCAAGAAGAAGACAGAGGAGTTATTTTGTCCTTAAAGTAAGTGTCTGACCTTGATCCCCCTAATGTTGGGCTCCCAGTGAAGCTCGCTGGATTTCCCCTAAGCAGAATCAATGACTTGGAGGAGGAGGAACTTCAAGTCCTGGCAGCAGCTCCTCAGTTGTCCTAAGGGCAGCATTTCATGAGCAGGTGGTGTGTCCTGTCTCCTGAAAGTGCCCCTGTAATGTGGCAGCATGTGACATCCTGATATTTCTATCCTTTCATTCCGTTGTGGGTTTGCCTTTCACAAGAACTTTGTGATATTGCAAAAATGTGTTCTTATAAACTCTAATAAAGTTATTGTAAAATATACATCAATTTAAAAACTTATTTAGAAATTAGTATTTTCTAAAGAGACAAGTTGAGGATTCAACCCCACTAGAAAGATTTAGTCTCTTCTTAGGGGCAGCCATAAAGAAACTCTCTTTTCCTGGTTCACAGGTACATGTTCTCCTCTCGATTTTCATGGACAGCTTAGGTCTGGGGGAGATGAAGGTCCCCCAGGAATGGTGATAAAGTGAAAACACCTGTGGGGCTCCCTGCAGAGCTCGCTTGTTTTTTCTTACTCTCTAGTCAGGGCCCCTGAATACCTTTATCAGCATTCTTTCAACCCCTCATAGATTCTAGAACCTTTGTTTTCATCCATGTTTCCTAGGGAAGGGGAACAACTTGCTGCTGCCTCTCTGATTGCAAGATATGTGCCAGGAGCAGGAACTGCTGCGGGGCTACAATGCTGGAAAGCAAATCTCCCGAGGTTCTTTGTTGTTACAGTGAATTAGGTTGTAATTTCCTGTGCCTTAGGCACTGTACTCTGTCCCAGGTATCACATCATCTGAAATTTCCATCTTCCAGGGTAACTTCACATGGTTTTAGAGACGTGAATGAATTCAGATGAGTTGAGTGTTATTAAATGATGGGAAAAGTGTCACAACCAAGGACAGTTGTTTCACAGCCAAGGACAGTTGTTTGTCACGGCCAGGCATCATGCTAAGGACTGAACATACCTTAGATCATTTCACCTGCACACAGTTCTGTGAGGAGATTTATGGCTACCACTCGAAAATGACAAATGCAAAACCTGAAGGTCAGAGATGTTATGAAACTTCCCAAAGGTCACACAGCTAGAGAGTCTAGAGGCTATGCCCCTACCCTCCAGTGTATGACCATATGTGTCCGTCTTACACACTGTCATAGAACCTGTCAAAGATTTCTAATACAGAATGAACTGAAGTATTTCAGAAGAGAATTCACTCTTTCTTTCTACAGACATTTATTATGGTTACTCTTAGCCAGGCATGTCTCTGGGCACAGGAGATACAACCACAAATGAGACACAAAAAGATTCTACCGAGCTGATTGTATTCTTGTGGATGGATGAAAAAATGATCAAGTTCCTCAGTTTAGCTAGTGTACATCAGTGAATTGTTTTCATGAATCAAGAAGTAATCTGGATACTGCAACTTTGGGCCATAAAACTTGGTGCCTTAATCATTAATTTCACTGCCATTACAACAAGAACTATGTCTTATTCATGTAAGCATCCCTCTGAGCACAGAGCCTTGATATCTAGCCTCTGGTGGCTCCAAAAATTGTTTATTGAATGACAGATTATTATGGACTTCAAAAATTATGTATGGGTCTTATGGGGAAGATGGTAGAGTAGGAGGACCCTAAGCATACCTCGTTCCACAGATACAACTAGATAACAGTCACATCAGTATAAATAACCCAGAAAATGACTCAGAGACTGGCAGAACAAACTCTTAACAGTTAAATGTAGAGAACAGAAGAGGGTAGGAAGGGCAGAGATGCAGTTTAGAACTAAACAGACCAGTGGGAGAGATGCTGCAGGTGGGGAGAAGGATAGAAACAAGCTCTCACACCAGGAAGCTCCTATAGGAAAGAAGAATATCCATAGAACTTGGCTCTGAAAACCAGAGGGCCTAAATTTCATGAGTTCTTAAAATCAGTGTGGCTTAAAACCTGGAACCTTAAAAAAATCAGTGGGCTTAGTCTAAGATATCAGGAAGGGCAAGAGGAAATAGAATCATTGCTCTTGAAAAAGACCCCACAAGGACAGCCCTGCTGAGATATAGCATAGAAGCAGCAGTTTGAAAAACACCTGGGTTATGAAAGGGAAATTTACCTTACTAGTCTCACAGCACATGCTGGAGGAGCAGGGATCACTGGGAGACTTCTCCAGGAACAAGGAGCTGGCTAACACTGTGTCACAGCATAAACATATGGACACCCACCAGAACCAATTCTGTGCCAACATTCCTACCTAGTTTGCTAACAATAGGCCCTGCCTCCACATTCTCCTGCTAAAATGCCAACTCCTGCCTGGCCATCTCACAGAAGACACCCCTACAAATCTTGCTAACACCTGCGTTCCACCACTGTGCATTTCTGCAAACCCAACCCCTCCAACCCGTCCTTCCTTGGTCTCTGAGACTGCAGGTCCCCACCACAGAGGACCAATGCAAACCTAGCCAGTACCACACACCCCACCTCTGCATTCTCTTGCAGTTCCATGCTATTAAATCTCTGGCAAATGCTGGTCCGACCCAACTCAAGCCCAAGGTGGCTCCGGACCGGCCAAAAAATGACACAGAGACCAAAACCTGCCTACAACTGACAAAGAGAGCCCATGTAGTTGATTGGACTAAAGACAAAAAAAGTTCTGCCACAGCAGTAAGGCACACAAAACACACACAGAGACAACACTCAAGTGCCAGGTTTTGGTGAAAAGGGGACACTGCACCACACGGCATTATAGGACTTCTTCATAAGGCTACTAATTTCAGGTGCACCTGGGTGGCTCAGTGGGTTAAGCCTCTGACTTTGGCTCAGGTCATGATCTCAGGGTCCTGGGATCAAGTCCCTCATCAGGCTCTCTGCTCAGCAGGGAGCCTGCTTCCCCCCACCGCCTGCCTCTCTGCCTACTTGTGATCTCTGTCAAATAAATAAATAAAACCTTTTATAAAAAAAGGCTACTACTTTCAAAAGCAGGAGACATAGCTGACTTTCCTAAACATGGAAATGGATACAGACAGTTAAACAAAATGAAGAGACAGAGGAATATGTCTCAAATGCAAAAACTAGACAAAATCACAGGTAGAGACATAAACAAAATGGACATAACTAATACACCTAATAGAGGATTTAAAGTAATGGTCATAAAGATACTCAGTGAACTTGAGAAAAGAGTAGAGGACCTCAGTAAGACCCTTTGCAAAGAGACAAAAAGACATTAAAAAGTACCAATAAGAGATGAAGAACTCAACAAATGAAGTGAAAAATACATTAGAGGGAGTAAAGAGTAGACTACAAGAAGCAGAAGGGCAGATCAGTGACCTGGAGGATCGAGTAATGAAAAGTAATCAAGCTGAACAGGACAGAGGGAAAAAAATAATAAAAAATGAAAACAGACTTAGGGAACTCAGTGACACCATGAAGTATAATAACAATTTCATTATGAGGATCCCAAAAGGAGAAGAAAGAGAAAAAGGGACAGAAAATTTATTTGTAGAAATAATAGCTAAAAACTTCCTGAATCTGGGGAGAAGAAAAAAATCTAGATCCAAGAGGCACAGAGAGCCCCCAAAAAAATCAATCTAAGGAAGTCCACACCGAGACACAGAGTAACTAAAATGGCAAAAAGTAGTGAGTAAGAGAAAATTTTAAAAGCAGAAAGAGAAGAGGGAACAGTGACATAAAAGGAAAACCCCATAAGGCTATCAGTGGATTCTTTAAGGAGAAACATTGCAGGCCAGAAGTGAGTGTCACAATATATTCAAAGTGCTAAAAGAAAAAAAAAAACAAACCCTGCAGCAAAGACTACTCTATCCAGCAAGCCTATCATTCGGAGGAGAAGGAGAGATAAAGAGTTTCCCAGACAAAAAAACAAAACCAAAAAACAAAACAAAACTAAAGAAATTTATGACCACTAACCCAGCCCTACAAGAAATGTTAAACAAGACTTCGTAGAGTGAAAAGGAAAGAACATAAGCAACAGTAAGAAAAGTAGGAAACACAAACACAGTAAAAATAAATATTACATGTAAAAATCACTCAGGGGACTCACAAAATAAAAGGATGTAAAGTATGACACCATACACCTACAATGTGCAGGGTGGGTGGTGAGGGGACGTGGATAGGAGTAAAAAGTGGGTTCAAACTTATGTGACCATTAGCTTAATATAGACTACTATATGCATAAGATATTATATACAAACTTAATCGTAACCACAAATCAAAAAACCAGTTATCAATATACAAAAAATAAAGAGAAAGGAATCCAAGTTTATCACTAAAGAAAGCCAGCAAACCATGAAAGAAGAGAGTAAGAGACAAAAGGAAAATAGAATTACAAGAAACCCATAAAACAAGTAACAAAATGGCAATAGACATAACTATAAATAATAACTATTTATAACTATAATTACTATAACTATATATAAATAATTATTATAACTATAGTATATGCATAAGTATAAATAATTACTTTGGGGGCACCAGGCTGGCTCAGTCAGTTGAGCATGTGACTCTTGATCTTAGGGTTATGGGTTTGAGCCCCATGCTGGATATAGAGATTACTCAATAAAAATAAAATAATAAAATAAAATATAAGATAAAATAAAATAAAAATAATTACTTTGAATAAAAATGGATTAAACTCTTCAATCAAAAGACATAGGGTGACAGAATGGATACAAAAGCAAGACCCATCTATATGCTGCCTATAAGAGACTCATTTCAGACCTAAAGACACATGCAGATTAGAAGTGAAGGGATGGAAAACCATTAGTTGTGTAAATGAATGTGAAAAGAAAGCTGGGATAGCAATACATATATATCAAACAAAACAGACTTTAAAAAAAGCGACAAAGAAGAAGACTATATAATCATAAAGGGAACAATCCAACAAGAAGACATAACAATTGGATATATTCATACTCTGAATATGGGAGCACCCAAATACATAAAACAGCTAAAAACAAATATGAAGCAAGTAACCAATACTAATACAATAAGAGTAGGGAACATTAATACCCCATTTACATCAATGGATAGATTATCCAAACAAAATCAACAAGGAAACAGTGGCTTTGAATGACACATTGGACCAGATGGATCCAACAGATATATTCAGAACATTCCATCCCAAAGCAGCAGAATATATATTCTTCTCAAGTGCACATGGAACACTGTCCAGAATAGATCACATATTAGGCCATCAAACAATTTTCGATAAATTTAAAAACATCAAAGTGATACCATGCATCATTTCAGACCATGATGCTATGAAACTAGAATTCAACCATAAGAACAAGTCTGGAAAGAAAACAAATACATGGAGTTAAAATAACTTACTACTAAACAATGAATGTGTCAACCAAGAAATCAAAAATGAAATAAAAAATAATGGAGTCAAATGATAGTGAAAATATAATGGCCCAAGATATTCAGGATTCAGAAAAAGCTATTCTAAAAGGGAAGTTTATAGCAATATAGGCCTAAGTCAAGAAGCAAGAAAAATCTCAAACAACCTAAATTTGCACCTAAAGGAGTTAGGAAAATAAGAACATACACAACCCCAAACCAGAAGAAGGAAGGAAACAATAAAGATTAAAGCAGAAATAAATGAAATAGAAACTAAGAAAACAATAGAACAGATCAATGAAACCAGGAGTTCATTTTATGAAGGGAACAATAAAATTAATAAACCTTTAGCCAGACTCATCAAAAGTAAAGTAAGACAACCCAAATAAGCAAAATCAAAAATGAGAGAGGAGAAATAACAACTGACACCACAGAAATACAAAGGATTATAATATTATGAAAAAATATATGGTCATAAAGCAGACAATTTAGAAAAAATGGATACAATCCTAGAAATATATAACCTTCCAAAACTGAATTAGGAAGAAATAGAAAACTTGAACAGACTGATTACCAGCAATGAAACTGAATCAGTAATGAACAAACTGCCAACAAATGAAAGCCCAGGACTAGAGAGCTGCATAGGTGATTTCTATCAAACATTCAAAGATGAGTTAATATGTATTCTTCTCAAACTATTCCCAAAACATAGAAGGGGAAGGAAAGCTTTCAAATTCATTCTATGAGGTCAGCAGTATCTGGATACCAAAACTAGATAAAGACACTACAAAAAGAAAGAACTATAAGCCACTGTCTCTGATGAACATATATGCAAAAATCCTCAACAAGTCAAATCCAACAAAGCATTAAAAAGCCACTCATCATAGGCAAGTGGGGTTTATTCCTGGGATGCAAGTGTCATTTAATATTTCCAAATCAATCAACGTGTTCCATCACATCAACAAGAGAAACAATAAAAACCATATGATCATTTCGATAGAAGCAGAAAAAGCATTTCACAAGGTACAACATATATTCATGATAAAATCCTTCAAAAAAGTAGGTTTAGAGGGAACATACCTCAACATAATAAAGGTCATCTATGAAAAACCCACAGCAAACATCATACTGAATGGGGAAAACAGAGATCTTTTCCTCTAGGATCAGGAATAAGACAAGGATGTCCACTCTCACCACTTATGTTGAACATAGTACTGGAAGTCCTAGCCATAGCAATCAAACAACAAAAAGAAATAAAAGGCATTCAAACTGGTAAAGAAGGTGTAAAACTTTCACTATTTGCAGAAGAATCATGTATTATAGAAAACCCTAGAGACTCCATCAAAAACTACTACAACTAATAAAGAAATTCTGTTAAGGTTGCAGGATATGAAAGCTATATACAGAAATCCATTGCATTTCTATACACTAATAATGAAGAAGCAGAAAGAGAAATTAGGTAAACAGTTCTACTTAAAATTGCACCAAAAATAGTAAAATACCTGGGAAGAAACTTAATCAAGGAGATGAAAGATCTGTACTCTGAAAATTATGAAACACTGATTAACAAAACTGAAGACAACAAAAACAAATGAAAGAAGTAACAGCTCATGGATTGGAAAAACAAATATGTTAAAATATCCATTCTACCCAAAGCAATCTACACATTTAATGCAATCCTTATCAAAATACTTATAGCATTTTTCACAGAAATAGAAAAATAATTTTAAAATTCATATGGAAAAATAAAAGACCCTACGTAACTAAAGCAATCTTGAAAAAGGACAAAACTGCAGGTATCACAATCCTAGATTTCAAGATACACTACAAAGCTATGGTAATCAGAGTAGTATGGTACTGACACAAAAACAGAAACATAAATCAGTGGAATGGAATAGAAAGCCCAGAAATAAACCCACAATTATATGGCCAATTAATTTTTGACAAAGGAGGCAAGAATATGCAATGGGAAAAAGACAGTCTCTTCAACAAATGGTGTTAGGAAAATTGGACAGTTACATGCAAAAGAATGAAACTGGACCAGTTTCTTACACCGTACACAAAAATAAACTTAAATGTAAGACCTGAAAACATAATGATCCTACAGGAGACCACAGGCAGTAACTTCTCTGACACTAGACATAGCAACATTTTTCTAAGTATGTTTCCTGAGGCAAGGTAAGCAAAGGCAAAAATAAACTATTGGGATTAAATAAAAATAAAGAGCTTCTGCACGGCAAAGGAAACAATCAACAAAACTAAAAGACAACCTAATGAAGGGAGAAGATATTTGCAAATGACATATCCAGTAAAGGGTGAGTGTCCAAAATAAATAAAGAACTTACAAAACTCAGCAACCAAAGGTGAGCAATGCAACTGAAAAAATGGGCAGAAGACATTAAAAGACATTTCTTCAAAGAAGGCATCCAGGGGTGCCTGGGTGGCTCCGTGGGTTAAAGCCTCTGCCTTGGGCTCAGATCATGATCCCAGGGTCCTGGGATCGAGCCCCGCATTGGGCTCTCTGCTCAGCAGGGAGCCTGCTTCCTCCTCCTCTCTCTCTCTCTGCCTGCCTCTCTGCCTACTTGTGATCTCGGTCTGTCAAATGAATAAATAAAAAATCTTAAAAAAAAAAAAAAAAAGAAAGAAAGCATCCAGATAGCCAACAGACAGGTGAAAAGAGACTCAACATCATTGATAATCAGGGAAATACAAATCAAAACCACAATGAGATATCACCTCACACCTGTCAAAATGGCTAGTATCAAAAAGACATGAAAAAACAAACTTTGGCGACAATATGGAGAGAAAGGAACCCTCATTCACTGTTGGTGGTAATGTGAACTCGTGCAGCAACTGTGGAAGACAGTATGTAAGAGCCTCAAAAAATTAAAAATAGATCTACTCTACAATCCAGTAATCACATTACTGGGCATTTATCCGAAGTATACAAAAACCCTAATTTGAAGGATTATATGCACCCTATGTTTATTACAGCATGATTTATAATAGCGAAACCATGGAAGTAGCTCAAGTGTCCATAGATAGATAATGGATAGAGAAAATGTGGTATATATACACAACAGAATATTATTCAGCCATAAAAAGAATGAAATCTTACAATGTGCAACAACATGGATGGATCTAGAGAGTATAATGCTAAGAGAAACAAGCCTGTCAGAGAAAGACAAATGTATGATTTCACTCAAAGAGGAATAAGAAACAATACAGCAAACAAAGGGGAAAAAAAAGAGAGACAATCCAAAAAACAGACTCTTTACTATAGAGAACAAACAAATGGTTATCAGAGTGGAGGTGGGTTGGGGTATGGGTGAAATAGGTGAAGGGGATTAAGAGTACACTTATCTTGATGAGCACTGAGTAATGTATAGAATTGCTGAGTCACTATGTTGTACCCCTGAAACTAATATAATACTGCATGTTAACTATACTGGAATTTCTTTAAAAACCCAAAAGAATTCTCTCTGGTAATGATTTTTTTTCTATTAAATTGATAAGGAATTCTTTTAAAAAATTTTCTATGATTCTGGGGTTTGTTTGATTGAAGAAAAAGATGGCAATTTGTTCTTGTGAGTAATATAAACTATGTATAATTCTTAATAATGGACCGTGTGTTTTTGAGAAGTTTTATAGCCAGCCTTGATCACAAACATGGAATTTCAAGGCAGTGCAATGTCTAAATAAATGCTGGATTAACAGAATTATGCCATACTTTTTATTATCTAAAAATACTTTGATTTTAATTTTTCAGTGAAAAAACTAACAGCATTCATGAAGCACTTTAGTGTTTTGGTTTTAGCCTTTTACGTAGAGACTTTACTGTCTAAAATCTCTTTTTTCATTTCTCTGCAATTTATTTATTGATAGTTATTACTCTTCTCTTCATTGAACCTGAAACACTCCCATAAGGAGGGAAATTATTTTCCATGGTTTCATTCCATTTTACATTTGGATGTTTTGAAAGGTAATACTGTACTGTTATCTGTTCTCATCAAATAACAAATGACTGTAGTCAAGCACTAGACACATTGCATGACAGCCAACGTCAGTGGGGGACACCATGTCAGAAGTGAGTTGTCAAGGAAGGCTTGTGGAAGACACAGGCCCAGAGAAAGGCAGGCTGGCTCCTCCTTCTTCTCTTCAGAGCAGGTCTCAGCAGGGAGTCAGTCACATGGACAGGGGAACAGTCTCAGTTTTTAAGGATGTAGACTTTTAGAGCTGGAAGAAATCTCACTAAGGAAATAGAACACTTTGCCTTGTCTTCTTATAAATGTGGAAATTGGAGTGAAGACAGAACTAGAAGCCAGACAGCCTGAAGCCAGTCAGTTGTTCTTCCAGCTCATTCATTCATTCATCTCTTCATGTGATGAGCTGACCAGGGAGTAGATGAGCTGTCGTAGTCTTTGTATCAAAGGAGCCTCTTATCTTTGTAAGATGGCCAGTGTACTCTGGGGTGAGGAAGTCTGAGACTAAATGCTGCAGAGTGCCAGGAGGTGATGAGGAGGGAGCGACTAATTACCAACGATGTGGGTGGCCCAGAAAGTAGACTGTACTAGAGCACCAGAGAAAGGATCCTAACAACCGGACCCAGCCAACTCTGTATTTTGTCCTGATTTCTCACCCAGAAAAACCCAAAAACAAAGAAATAAAGAAAAAAAATGCAACATATTTTACTTAGAGCTAAATGAATGTTACAAATTTAATCACCTAGAATCACTGTGATCAGGAGTGTGCAGAGGGAAAAAAGAAAAACCCGCATACATAGAACTGATGAATTGTTGAACACTACATCAAAAACTAATTATGTACTATATACTGGTTAACTGAACATAATAAATAAAAATTTTTAACAATTTTTCCTAAAAAAAAAAAAAAGAATCATAGAATCATAGAATCATGGCTGCAGACTTTCTCACATCCCTTGGAATGTAAGGCCTGGAAAGATAAAATATATCTTACTAATAAAAATGAGGGAAATTCACCAAAAACATTTCTTACTTTCAGAAAATCTTGCATTCCTATCAAAGCACTGAACCTAAAATGATAAGGGTATGGGGCTCAAGTAAAAGGGTTTTAATCCCACAATAGGAAATCCTGCCTTGTCCTGGGACATTCTATAATCTCTGAGGTTGTATCTACATTCAGTTTATCCCTCCAATGTGTGATACAGTTCCAATAGAAGTCACAGGTGGGATTGAGTAATATTAGGCCACTAGAGTTCTCAAAAAGATCAATAACCTTTATTAATAACCTAAGCTATTAATAACCTTTAAAAATAGCCTTTAAGATGAATTATATTCCCCCTCCTCCTTATTTTAACTAATTTTTTAAAAAAGATTTTATTTATTTGACAGAGAGAGAGAGAGAGACAGCACGAGCAGGGGCCCTGATGTGGTGCTTGATCCCAGGACCCTGGGATCATGACCTGAGCCAAAGGCAGATGCCTAACAGACTGAGCCACCCAGGTGCCTCTCCTTTTAACTTCTATTAGAAGTACTTTCAAGTGCCACTGATCTACTACTCAAAAGCATATAATGTTTCCTAGACAATCTTTTTTTTAGTATTTTTTAAAGATTGTATTTATTTATTCGAGAGAAAGAGAGACAGAGAGGGAAAGAGCACACATGTACATGTGCACAAGTTGAGGGAGGGGCAGAGGGAGAGGGAGAGGGAGAAGCAGACTCCAGAGCAGGGAGCCTAACACAGGGCTCAATTTCAGGACCCTGAGATCATGACTTGAACTGAACACAGATGCTTAACCAACTGAGACACCCAGGTGCCCCTTTCCTAGATAATCTTACGGGCAAAAGAATTTTTAAGTCTTTTCTAAAATTTAATTTAGTTAGAAAATTCATAAAACTGATTTATAAGATACCTAAATAAATACATATTTAAATTATCTATGCCCGTCCTCATAGCAAACCACTATAATTTTAATTTAATTTAATTTTTGTTTTTAGAGATGGGAAGGAGGGGCAGAGGGAGAGGGAGAGAGAGAATCTTGGGGCTTGATCTCACAACCCTGAGATCATGACCTGAGCCGAAATCAAGAGTCAGATGCTTAACCAACTGAACCACCCAGGTGCCTCTCAATTTTAATTTTAAATGTTATTTAATGATTATAAATATATCTTTAATATCATAGGCCCTGCTGTAACTTAAACAGGAATCCTTTGGCCCAGAAATAAACCCACACCTATAGAGTCAATTAGTCTATTACAAAGAAGGCAACAATATAGAATGGGGAAGAAACAGTGTTTTTAATAACTGGTGTTGGGACAATTGGACACCTACAAGCAAAAGAATGAAACAGAACCACTTTCTTACATGATACACAAAAGTAAGCTCAAAATGGATGAAAAACCTAAATGTGAGACCTGAAATCATAAAACTCCAAAAAGAACATAGGCAATAATTTCTTAGACAATGACTTTAGCATCTTATTATGAATACATCTCCTCAGGCAAGAGAAACAAAAGCAAAAATAAACTATTGGGATTACACCAAAATGAAAAGCCTTTGCACAGCAAAGGAAACCATCAACAAAACTAAAAGACAACCTACTGAATGGGAGAAGATATTTGCAAATGATCTATCTGATAAGGGGTCAATATCCAAGATATATCAAAAAAATCTTATACAACTAAACACTAAAAAACCAAACAAGTCTATTTAAAAAATGGACAGAGGAACTGAACATGTAAAGAGGCACAGGTGCCTGGGTGGCTTAGTCGGTTAAACATCTGCCTTCGGCCCAGGTCATGATCCCAGAGTCCCAAGATTGAGAACCACATCGGGGGTGGGGTGGGGGGGGGGTCCCTGCTCAGCAGGGAGTCTGCTTCTCCCGCTGCTTCCCACCATGCCCTCATGCTCTCTCACTCTCACTCTCAAATAAATAAATAAAATCTTTAAAAAAATAGAGGCCCAATGTCATTGATCATCAGGGAAATGCAAATCAAAACCATGATGAAGTATCACTGTCAGAATTGCTAGAAACTAAAAGACAAGAAATACCAGTGCAGCCACTGTGGAAAACAGTATGGAGGTTCCTCAAAAAATTAAAAGTAAAACCATCCTATGAGCCAACAATTGCAATACTAGGTATTTACCCCAAGGTACAAAATACTGATTCAAAGAGACACAAGCCCCCCAATGTTTATAGCAGCACTATCAACAACAGCCAAACTATGGAAAGAGTCCAAATGTCCATCAACTAGTGAATGGATAAAGAATTTTATATATATATATATAATGGAATATTACTCAACCATCAAAAATAATGAAATCTCACCATTTGCAATGATGTGGATGGAGCTAGAGGTTTATTATGCTACACAAATCAGTTGGAAAAAGACAGATACCATATGATTTCACTTACATGTGGAATCTAAAAAATAAGCAAAAAAACACAAAGGAATAAACAAAGAAAGCAAACAGACTCAAATACAGAGAACAAACTGGCGGTTGCCAGAAGGGAGGTGGGTAGAGGGATGGGCAAAATAGTTGAAGGAGATTGAGAGGTACAAACTTCAGTTATAAAAAAATTAAGTCATGGAGATGAAAAGTAGGGAACATAGTCAATAATATTGTAATTACATTGTATGATGTCAATGGTGACTACAGTTGTGGTGAGTACTGAGTGATACATAGAATTGTGGAATCACTATGTTACAACACCTGAAACTAATATAACATTGTCAACTATACTTCAATAATACATGAAATAAAATAAATAAGACCTTTATTTCCTTGTGATTAAACCCTTAGTAGAAAAAGAAAAGGTGATAGAAAAATAAACCAGAATGCAGTGATGTCAGGTATCACTTGGGCCGTAACCTTCAGATCTTTTGGAATGTTGAACACAAGCACGGATGAAGGCGGAAAGGCTTGGGAGAGGCTCTGGGGGTGACCGTGGCAGAAATGCTCTTCTTTTCCGAGCCCATGTTCTTATGTCCTTCCCCATGGGAATCTCCTTTACACCCAATCCCTGCTAAAATTCAATGTCTCTTTTTGATTCCAAACTAGAGCATCTGTTACTCCTCAGCATAACCCATGGTGTAAATGAACTATTATTCTTTTAAGCCACTGAGATTTTGGAATTTTTTCTTTCTGGAACACAACTAGCTTATCCTGACTAATTCAATTACTTTTCATGTGTAAGCAATGCATTAATGAAATGGGAATTCAAGATAAGGGGGGCCATATTGGAAATCTACTCGAGGTTATGGATTTTTGAGTTGATTCTTCCCAATTTTGTCGCTTTTTCTTTTACCTGTCTTAAACTATAATAGGTTTAAATACCACAGACATTCATTTGGCCAAACTGTAACAGGACATGGAAACATCTGACCTTCCCTCTCTAGGTCACTGCCCTGGATATCAAACACACTGCAGGTCTCTGTGATGACTCCTATAGGGTTATTTCTGACAGGTTCTCAATATTCTGTAAGAATGTAATCACTGGACTCATTCCAGGCATTCATGTCACAAAATTTCCTGGCAAAACTGACACTTATTGGCAGACTTGTCTGCAGTTGAAGAAAGGGGCCAGAACTAGAAGCAAATGAACTCAATGATTTTGCTTTATTCTTGCCTTTGTGAGTAGGAAGTGTGACAGACGCACTCACCTACTCTAAAGGGAAGGATACCTGACCTACTGCTATTCCCATCTGAAATTCTTCCTCAAACTGAATATATACCCACTAAGAGCAGAAAGTTGTTTTTTTAAGGAAATAGAAGAGCCCTTTTTACAGCAGGTTTCCGGAAGCCCAGCACAGCAAGTACATGGGTTTGTAGGTAAGACCATCTTAGCCCAGAGACCAAAGTGGGTTTACTGTCAGAGGAGTCACATTGATACTTGTTTGTCAATGTCCAGTCTAAATTGGTTTCTGGTTCTATGTAATTAGTATTAGATTTTCACACTATTTTCTCAACAGTTACATCATCTCTTTTTCTCCACATAAATTTACACTCCTGACACCCTAAAATGTAAGTGAAACTGTCAGCCTTCCAGTTTAACATTGGTGATTTCTTATGCTGCATAATGGGTATGATAATAGAAATTCAGGTGGTAGGTAGATCCATGAGGCATAATTTGGTTATTAAATTTGGAGTGTTATTTCTGCCTGTGGAGTGTTATTTCTGCCTGTGATTGCCAAATAAACCAATGGATTCAATGTAATTAAAACATCATATTTCTTTCTAAACAACCCATCCTTTTGCATTTGCTGACTTAGAATTTCTTCCCCAGAAGGTAAATGTCAGTTTCTAGCCATAGCCAACTTTAATCCTTCTGTTCCCCTGCATATATACAATGCTCCCTGCATAGAACCTCTACAATACCTTCCAGGATCATTCCTCCTTCTTTAAAAGTCATTCTCTCTCCCATGCTGAACTGTAAAATCTCAAAGACAGACCATTACTTATCTGCCTCAGTGTCTCCAGATCCTAGACCAAGGCCTGTGAAATAGTAAGTTGTCAATAAATGGCTGTTGATTGAAGTTGCTTAGTTCACCCTCTGCTGTTAGTCTCTCCTGTTATGCATCTTCAGCCAAATCATGTTAAAATTCTCAAAAGGAAAACTCAAATCACAAAACTCTGCTGGTTAAAAACACTTATTGACACTCTACTGTTTCAAATAGGTGAAGACTCCTTATCCTGATATTCAAAAGCCTTCTCAATCTGCATGAATGCCAAAATCTTTCCCAAATCACTGCTCCAGACAACCTATAATAAAGTTCAACTCTTCTACCTGCTTTTCTCCACCTATCTCCACAGTTTCTCACCTGTGCTTTGGTCATATTTCCTCTAGGCCAAATAGTTTGCCTTTTTCCTTCATCTTTAAGTTCCATCTTTATGCATTCTGTACTGTAGTTACTGTGTTCCTCCAATCCTCAGTCAGCAGGCCTTTAGGTTGTTCCTAACATGTCCCGGACATTATGTGTAACAGAGGACATACAGAAATAGAAGACACCATTGTGCTTTAAAGGAAGAATGTTCTGGTGGATAGACAGATGTGAAAAGCCCTAGAATACAGCAAAGTGCTTGCACATGGTATGTTAAGAACTCAAGGGATATGCACCTACCCCAGGTGAAATTTAAGCTACTTAAATCTAAGGAGAAATAATCAAGGCTATGGTAATCATCATGACATATTTTTCTGACACTATCATATTATATTCATTGTGTTACTGGCATATGCTGGCAAAGCAAGTGCAAATTCCCTCTGATAATACCACCCTTGTACAGGCCACCTATAACGTTTGTGGGAACTATAACAAAAGAACAAATAATGGTTGGCCCACACAGCATGAATCTATGTAATTAAGTTATAAATAACACTAAGAAACGTTAAATTAAATCTGCTCTATACTCCTACCTCAACAAGGTACATTCCTAACCACCTGGAAGGGCAGGTTCAAATTCTGAATTCTCAGACTCACTGGAGTTCGAGGTCTGAAGGTAGTAGCACAGGAAAAAAACCGTCTATGCAGGAGCTAGTGACTCTCCCCCTTTCTCTTCTCCCTGCTTTGCATCTTCCCACATGGAGAGGGACTCTGCACTCCTGCGGACATGACAGGCCTCCCCACTAATACCTGCTGTTTGGACCACCTGGGCCTAGCAGTGTACACACCAAAGGCAAGTCTGCATTCAGCACAATGGGCTCAGGAAGAAGCCCCGCAACCTTGGAAGTGGACCCACTGCCACTGAAGAAGATAATCCCAGGACAAGCGTACCCAGAGTGTGGCTAGAAGAAGATTGCTAGCTGACCCACGGGGCCCAGTAAGAGGTTAGGAAGGGGCTTGTGTCACCTGGGCCTTGAGGCAGTATTTCTGCTCCCAAAGCATCCTTCCTTCAACACACTCACTCCTAAGAAGACGTAATGACCACCATATGTAAATAGTAGTTCCATATATATTTTTAAAAATTTTTATTTAAATTCAATTTAATTAACATATACTGTATTATTAGTTTCAGAGGTAGAATTCAATGATTCATCAGTTGTATATAACAACCAGTGCTCATTCCATCAAGTGCCCTCCTCAATGCCCATCACCCTGTTACCCCATCCCTCCACCCACCTCCCCTCCATCAGCCCTCAGTTTGCTCCCTGTAGTTAAGAGTCTCTTATAGTTTGCCTCCCTTTCTGTTTTCACCTTATTTTATTTTTCCTCCATATATATTTTTAGGGAAATTAACATCTCCTCCCCTGAGAAAGCTATAGTTTAATTAAGTACATATAATAAACATGTGTAAAAAACTATAATACTTGAAATATACATTAGAATGTTTTGTGTAGCTCGGGGATACAAGTCATCAAAAATAATCATGTATAAAACTAATTTTATGGTAATGGATCAGCCAGGAAATAATGAAACAAAGGATTCTGGATAAACTGTTAAGAAACAATGAGAATATTTATTTAAAATATTGCAACCAAAAAAATCTGGCTACAGAAAACTCATCACAAGGATAGCTGATAACTCTGATCGGTCTGTCAAAAATATCTATAGTTTCCTGATGCATTAGAAAATAACAAGTTCTTCATCTGATAAGGTAAAATCCTTTGACAGAAAGGCTTGTTCAAACATCTTTTCGTTAGGTTTAAAATAGTCATAAAATGTAATTTGGGAGACTTCCACTAAAACTGTCAACAGAGTTGTGAGTTTGTTACAAACTTCTACTAACTTATGAAGCCAGAAAATGGTCATCTTTCCCAATGAGAACTATAAAATTATGATTTGGGTTTCAAAATACAAATGAAGTTTTAATGAGTTCATTTTCACGAATAATATAACTTTGCAAAAGTCACAACTTAGTATCTGTGGGTGCCCATTGAGGAACAATGGAAAAACACCGGATTCATACCTCAGCCTGAGATGGAACTCCAACACTCATCAGAGTATATGACCTTGGGTAAGTCATTTACACTGAATCATTTGAGAAAGAATATCTCAGCATAAAATAAGGATAATGATACTTAATATTATTCTGCAAAGACTAAATCGGGCTACATGTGAAGGTGCTTGAAAACATCAATGTGTCATAGAATTGTAATATAGCAAAATTAATGTTATTTGTTTTAACTCCCTCCTGCTGTGATTTCTGACATATGTCACAGAAAAAGGATAGATCCCTCATCATTGACAGTATGTCTTTTCTGCTCAGCAGCAGTTATTTCCTTAATTTGAAACTTGCAGAACTCTGATTCAGTCATTGAAATGACTGATCTGAATCAGGGTGTCATCTTGGTAGTTGTTGCTTTCAACTTAACAATTATGATCAGTTATGATAACTGACAACTGAGACTTTCTGGAACTAAAATAATTATCTCAGCTGTGTTTTTGGTCACTTTTGCCATACTGTATAAACCTTAACATAATTTTAATTAACTTTTATTCAGAAGAGAATTAAAGTGTACATGATTTAGATAAAATAACAAAAGGCAAGGAAAGGTTTACACTATTTCTACCATGTGTATATCTTGAGAGGGAAAAAGAAATATTATATTAACAAACATATTCTTGAAATACAAACAAATCATCAAATGAAGCAGAGGTTTTTCAAAGGCAGGAAAGAATATACTGTTGGACAGTCAACAATCAAAGTGAAGCAAAGCCACCAACTAACACATGAGTTGATTATGGATATGATGTAGGACAAGGATTTGAAAGAGTTAAAGAAGACAGAGAATTCAAATTAAGATCTCTAAAGCTGAAATGAAATATAACTAAATTTTTATTTTGTGTGACATTCATGATGATTATTTTTATTTTTTATTTATTTATTTTTTTAAGATTTTATTTTTAAGTAATCTCTACACCCAATGTGGGGCTTGAACTCATAACCCCAAGATCAAGAGTTGCATGCTCTATCCACTGAGCCAGCCAGGCGCCCCCTCATGATGGTTATTATGTAAGAGCCTGGCTCCTATATAGCACAATTAAAGGCCTTCTTTGACTTTCACTGCTTCTCTTTCACAAACTCTATGTTGTGCTACTCTTCAAATGCTCTGGGCCCTTATAGGAGATCCTGCATTTTAGGGTTTAATGCCTCAACCTGTCATCTATAACTATCTTTCTTCCCTCTTCCCTCTCCTCTTTGGAGAATGATTTATTTTAATTGTTCATTAAAAAGAATTTTGAACATACACAAAGATATAGATAGGATAACTCAGATATCCATCCTCCAGCCCTAAAAGCCATCATTTCATGGAAAATTCTACCCTGTATATACCCCATCAACTTCTTCTTATAATCTATGAATTCTTCAGTTTGCATCTCTAAGAGAAACTTTTTAAATAAATGTATTCACGATACTATTTTCATACTTAAAGATGTAATTTTTGTCTCCAAATATGTAGCTGGGATTCAAAATTACAGCTGCCTTCTAGATCATCATTGTGTTTATATTTTCTCTGATAAAGATATAAATAATTATCTCATTATATAATCTATATATTATAATGACTGATGTATATTTCATGATCTCTTAATTTATGTGTTTTTCCTTCATCTTCCCCTCTATTTCCCCTAGCATTTAATAATAAAATAATCAGATACTTACTAAGTGCCATGTCCTGTGGAAAATCCTACATGCACAGCTTTTAATTCTTCCAAAGGCACTCCAAGTTGAACATTGATTCACTCATTCTTATTTGCCTAGCACCAAGTTTAAAGCATAAGAGTGTCTGACTACAAAGTTGGCATTCTTTCCAGTATACCATGTTCCTTCTAATTTCACTTTAAAGGTACACAATTATATCACCACTCCCATTTCTATTGATTGATACCCTCCTTGCTGTGCAAAGTTCTCTCATAGTCCTGCTTTTCTGCCAACAAGGGAGGATGCCAATACATTCTTAAAGCAATGCCTGTCATGGACTTTAATGAGAATTTAAATATGGAATGATACTAAGAACCATTACAGATTAATTAATAACAAGCCAAAATTACCTAATTTTTTCCTTTGACAGAATTCATTCTTGCTGGGCTAGCAGATAAAGTGGAGAACTTACACAGATGATAATTTAAGAGATTTAAAAATCTCTTTGAGATTCTTAATATCCTGGCAGACAAGATCAAGAATCAGTTATATGTTATTAAAATTATCTGTGTTCAAAGAGTCAAGAATCATTAGAACAAAAATGTTCAAGAAATTGATACTGAATATAAAGATAGTGACAAATCCCATCTATGAGCATGAAATACCTTTCTATTTATTTGTGTTTTCTTTAATTTCTTTCATTACTGATACAGTTTCAGTGTACAGATCTGTCACCTCTCTGGATAAATTTATTCCTAGGTATTTTACTCTTTTTGATGCAATTGTAAATTGATTTTGTTTTCTTAATTTCTCTAATAGTTTGTTATTAATGTATAGAAACACCTTTACATTTTTATTTGAGTCCTCTATTTTCTTGGTAGGTCTACCTAAAGGCCTGTCAGGTTTAAAAAAAAAAAGATTTTATTTATTTGTTTGTTGGGGAGGGGGAGAGAGAGAGCACACAAACTGGGGGAGCAGCAGGCAGAGGGAGAAGCAGGGTCCCTGCTGAGCAAGGATCTGGATGCATGACTAGATCCCAGGACCCTGGGATCATGACCAGAGCCAAAGGCAGACACTCAAAGACTGACTGAGCCACCCAAGCATCCCAGGCCTGTCAGTTTTTGGTTATCTTTTCAAAAATATCTCCTATAATTTCATTCACCTTTTCTATTGTTTTTCTGATCTCCAATTCATTTATTTCCACTATAATCTTTGTTCTTTTCTTCCTTCTGCTAAATTTTGTCATGGTTCCCCTCCCCCTCCCAGTTCCTTGAGGTACTTTCTTTTGTCTTAATGTAGGTGTTTTTTACTAAAAACTTCCTTCTTAGTACTGCTTTTGCTATATACACTAAGTCTTACTATCTTGTTTTTCCATTTTCATTTATCTGAAGATATTTTACTGATTTCTCTTTTGATTTCTTCCTTGATCCATTTGTTCAGGAATTTGTTTAATCTCCCTATATTTGTGAATTTCCCAGTTTTCTTATAATTTACTTCCAGTTTCATAGCATTTTGGTTTGTAACCATGATTGATATGATCTCATTTCTCTTAATTTTAGCATTTGTTTTGTGGCTTAACATATGATCTATCCTGCAGTATACTCCATGTGCCCTTAAGAATGTGTATTCTGCTGCTGTTGAATGGAATCATCTATATACATCTGTAAGATCCATCCATAACATCTAACGTATCACCTAAGTCCAGTGTTTCCTTAATTTCTGTCCGGATGATCCATCCATTGTTGAAAGTGGCATACTGAAGTCCTCTACTATTATTTCATTGTTATCTATTTCTCTCTTCAGATCTGTTAATATTTGCTTTATATATTTAAGTGTTCTTATGTTTGGTTCCTAAATATTGTTAAATGTTATGGTCTCCTTTGATCCCTTTATCATTATATAATGACCCTGTTTGTCTCTTCTTGCAGTCTGTCTTACAGTCTTAAAGTCTATTTTGTTTGATATAAATGTAGCTACCCCTGCATTCTTTTAATATTTCGCATTCTTTTAATATCCATTTGCATAGAGTACCTTTCCCATCCCTTCACTTTAGTCTATGTGTGTCCTTAAAACTAAAGTGAGTCTCTTGTAAGCAGCATAGAGTTGAATCTTGTTTTTCCATCAATTCAGGTATTCTATGTCCTTTGATTGGAGAATATAGCCCATTTACACTAAATTAATTACTGATAGGTATGGACTTACTATTATCATCTAAACCATAGTTTTCTTGTTCTGTAATTCCTTTTTCCTTTCTTCTTCTCCTGCTCTTTTCCTTTGTGATTTGATAATTTTCTATAGTGCTATATTGATTCCTTCTTTTTTATCTTTTGTGTATCTATCTTGGATTTTGCTTTATTAATACCATGAGGCTTACATAAAAAGTCTTTAGTGTGTGTGTGTGTGTGTGTATATATATATATAAACTTTGAATATATATATAAATATAAATATATATATATAAACTTTGAATGCATATGAAATTCTCCATTTTATACCCTACTCCCTTACATTTTATGTTTTTGATGTCATAATTTGTATCTTTTTATACTGTATCCATTAATAAATTATTATGATCACAGTCTTCTAACCCTCTTACTAGTTTTATAGTGACTTACCTAACACCATTACAACAATGGAGTATTTTATATTTAACTATATATTTATTTTCACCAGTGAGTTTTATATGTTCATGTATTTTTGTTACTATTTAGCATCCTTTTGTTCCAACTTGGAGAATTATATCTCTTGTAAGTTCAGTCTAGTGGTGATGAACTCATTTAACTATGTTTGTCTGGAAATATCCTTCTTTCTCCTTCAATTCTGAAGGACAAATTTGCTGGATAGAGTATTTTCAGTTAGAAAATTTATTTCTGTCTGCACTTTGAATATATCATTGCACTCCCCTTCTAGCCTGAAAATTTTTGCTGAAAATTCTGCAGATACTTCCATGGTCCTGAATAGTCCCTTGTATTAACAAGTTGCTTTCCTTTTGCTACTTTCAACATTTTCTCCTTGCCTTTAACTTTTGACAACTGTCTCTCTCTTTGAGTCTCTTCAGATTCCTTTTACTGATAATCTTGAGCTTCCTGGATCTAGATGTTTTTCTTTCCCTAGATTAAGGGAGTTTACAGCCATTTTTTTTCTTTTTAAAGACTCTATTAATGGGGCACCTGGGTGGCTCAGTGGGTTAAAGCCTCTGCCTTCGGCTCAGGTCATGATCCCAGGTTCCTGGGATCAAAACCCACGTTGAGCTCTCTGCTCCGCAGGGAGCCTGCTTCCCTTCCTCTCTCTGTCTGCCTCTCTGCCCACTTGTGATCTCTGTCAAATAAATAAATAAAATATTTTAAAAAAGACTCTATTAATTTACCTGTCAGAGAGAGAGACACACAGAGAGCACAAGCACGGGGAGAGGCAGGCAGAGGGAGAAGCAGGCTCCCCACCAAGCAGGGAGCCTGACAGCAGACTCAATCCCAGAACCCCGGGAACATGACCCAAGCCAAAGGCAGATGCCCAACCGACTGAGCCACCCAGGCATCCTGCCATTATTTTTCAATACACTTTTTAGTCCTTTTTCTGTCTCTTTACTTTCTGGGACCACAATAATACATACTGGTATATTTGATGGTGCCCCATAAGTCCTTTAATCTATCTCAACTCTTTCTCATTTTTTTGTCCTTTTGGTCCATTGATTAGATGAATCCCACTGTCCTGTATTCGAGTTAATTGACCATTTCTTCTATTTGATCTAGTCTGTTGTTGAACCCTTCTGTTGAAAATTTTGGTTTAGTCCCTGTGTTCTTCAGCTCATGATTTCTGTCCCATGATTACTTTTTTACATTTCTATCTCCTTGTTAAAATTCTCACTGTGCTCATGCATTTCTTCCCTTCTCTCACCCCCACCCCATTCTTCCTTTTCTTTTTTTTTGCTTCACTCTCTCTGTTGGTTTATGCACATTAGATAAAATAGCCACCTCTCCGGGTCTTGACAACATGGTTTTGTGTAGATGAACTTTATCATTTAGTGTAGTCTGAGCCCCTAGTTTTCTCTCAAACCTTTGTGATTATCCAAGATGCCTTCTTTGTCCTTAGTGGTTCCCTAAGTGTACCAGGGTCTGTCAGTGTCCCACAGGGGAGGATCACAGTCAGCACCTGGATGCAGGTTGATTAGAAGCTGGAACCTCGGGCAGCAGCTGACAAAGTATGTATTTAAGCCACTTCCAAGGAGAAACTGGAGCATTTTTGTCTGCTCCTTCTGTGCTATGTCTGGGTTTACAGCCAAAGGGGGATGCTCCTGTATCCCTTAAGAACTACTTCTTTATTTTGCACAGTGATATAGGATTCTTAAAGGCAAGCCATGTTGGTTCTCAGAGCTAAGGGATCCAGGGCAGCAGTTTCAGAATCTAGGGTGTAGTCATGTGTACAAGCTCCTTCCAGGGAGATATTGGTGACTTGGGGTGGGCTGGAGGGAGAAGACAGGAGAAATGTCTACCAGCTTCCCTGGTCTGTGAGGAAGAGTACAGCTGGCCCCTAGATGCATGCTTAGTTAGAAACCTGACTGTCAGAAGCAGCAGCTTTATAAGTATGCAGGTAAGCCTCTTTCAGGGAAAGAATGGGGGTGGGGGTTTTCGCCTGCTCTCTCTACAATTTGTTTTGGAGGAATAGCTATGGTGAGTGCTCTTGTGACCAATAAGAACTATTCTTTGTTTGCTATAGTCTTGTGGGTCTCATAGACATAAGCCTCACTGGCTTTCAAATTTAAGTGTTTTGACGGCCCATTCCTTGGGTGGGAGTCAGAAGAGTTGGAACACTAGATGTGGGTTCCAAACCCTTTGCTCCTCTCTCCTGACTGTATGGCATGTGCTGGGGGTGGAGTTTATGTAAAGAGTTTGTCTCACCCTTTCCTTTCACTTCAGTATGGGTATTTTCTCATTTGCCCAGCATGTAAGGAGTTACTCAGCTAGTTCCTCGATTTCTTTCAGAGGGAATTGTTTCAGGTGTACACATTTGATGCATCAGTGAGAGGAAGGGGCAGAATTGATGAAAGGCACTGAGGCAGCGCAGGAGAGATTAACAATATGCATTCAGTATTTTTATCATTTCATTTCAGAAAAAAAGAATGAGACTGAATTATGTTCCAGTCAATGCTTTCTGTTACACACATATAGCCAAATCTTAAGTTTACTAAGGCGCTACTAATTCTACTCAGCATCTAGAACTATAGACACTCTATCTGGAGATAAATAAACCATTTCTGAAGTATGAATCTCACATAACCAGACCTACACAGTAATGGAAAATATCATACACAGTTTTAACAATAGGTGTTTTTTTCTGCCTTTAATAAAGGTAGAAAAAGTTCAAATAAAACATCATTGAGAGGGGATAGAAAAGTATATGTTTTATTCAATTAGGTTTACAGAGAACTTAAGGAAAGATGTACTCTTCTTTGGAAAACTTAGCGAATTTCTCTCTAAAAATTCCCTTAGTTTATTTTCCAGATGATCTTAGAGTAAGGTAACAAACAAAACAAGAAGAAAATTATAGCCTTTGGAACTGCTTGACTAAATAGCTCTTTCTAAAAGGACTGGTGGTTTCTTTTGGATACAGTTAAGTGCCAAGGCTATAATTTCCCATTTATTTTCCTTCATTGTTGTAAATGCAGGTTATTTAGCCCAATTTGATGCAATTTGCACTTTGTCAGAGGAAGGCTTTCTGTAGATTTATATTAACTGCATTTCTTCTCCTAAAACATGTTATAAAAACGGTCCCTGTCACTCTTCTTTTGACATCGGCCTTTTCCTCACACAGAACTCAGTCATCAAATGATTGAAGGCCTGTGTAATTCACCTCTAATGGATTGTATGAGACAAGGGTGTTTTAAACTGCTCTAGCTTAAAATGCCTTTCCTCAAATAGTTCACAGATCTGAAAGTGCATACACTTTAAGTAGAAAAGATCAAATTCCAGTGTCATGCTACTGAAATGGCTATCTTGACAGTTTTTTATTTATAGATTTTGTTTGGAGGGTGTTTAATATGAGGAAAGACACATAAATCACAGGTGAGTTGGAAGTCCTGGATGTGAGCTATTGGACACTGGGTAGTTTGAACAGCAGTGTAGGCTGCACATCTCTTTCTTGGACAAACTCAGTTTTCCTCTACTCTACATCAGTTTCCTTTAATATGTATATATTTTTAATTTTACCTATTACTTAAATATTGTACCTTTTTACCGAGAGATATAACTATATCTTTATTATAGTACTGTTGTGGAAGTAGGTTATGTTTAATACATAGTTTATTGTGGCTTTATCTTTCTAAAGAAAATGATTATCTTATTACAAATATTAATGTACAGGTCTTGAAAAAAAAATAAAACATTCTCTACTACCATTTTACTTTTTGTCCAAAATGCTCTTAAATCTCAACAATATAAAAAAAAAAACCTAAAAATGGAAACAAAGACCATAACAAACACCTTACCAAAAAAATACAGATGGAAAGTAAGTATATAAGAAGATATTCCTCATCATGTGTCATATGGAAAATGCAAATTAAAATAATGAAATACCACCAACTGCCTATTAGAATGGCCAAAATCCTGAACATTGACAATATCATATGCTTGTGAGAATATGCAACAATAGTAACTTTCATACCTTGCTGGCAGGAATGCTAAATGGTAAGACCACTTTGAAAGACTGGCAGTTTCTTTAAAAAACTAAACATACATCTTGCCATACAAACTAGCAACTGCTCTCCTTAGTATTTACCAAAAAAAAAGTTAAAAATTTTGTCCTATAAAAACCTATACATGATGGTTATAACAGCTTTATTCATAATTACCAGTACTTAGAAAAAAAAAAAAACCAAGATAACCTTCAGTGGGTGAATGGATAAATAAATTGGCAGAGACAATGGAATATGATTCAATGGTAAAAAGAAATTAGTTATCAAGCCATGAAAAGAAATGGAGAAACCTAAGTGAAAGAAGCCAATCTGAAAAGGCAACATACTGCATGATTCCAACTATATGACATTATAGAAAGGGCACAACTATGGAGACAAAAAAATCAGTGGTTGCCAGGATTCAGGAGGGAGGAACTATGGAACAGGCAGAGCACTGAGAATTTTTAGGGCAGTAAAACTACTCTGTAAGATACTGTAACAGTGGATTCACGTCATTATACTTCTGTCTAAACCTATAGAATGTATACCACCAAGAGTGAACTCTACTGTAAATTTGAGAATCTAGGTGATTACATGTTAATATAAGTTCACCAACTATAATAAATGTACCACTCTGCTGGGGGTATGTTCCTAATGGGGAGGCTATGCATATGTGAAGGTCTATGTGAAGGTCTAGGTATATGGGGAAATCCCTCTACCTTCTGCTCAATTTTGCTATGAATCTAAAACTGATTTTAAGATAAATATATAATTTAAGAAAAAAATGAAGTTTTTAATTCACATATCCACAGTTAAGATTAGTAAGAAATTGGACATTTGTCTTTGAGATCAGATTGAATATTCTAAAAACTATCAAAAGCTTAATTTATGTATGTCACTAGGTATTAGTATTATCTGTCCAGGGTTTATTAACCTTCCTTTTGCCAGGCATCTTAATCTAAGTATGCCCTACCCCCACCCCCACACAGAAATTTTATCGTACCTCAGAAGGATTCTTACAGAATTCCTTTACTAGTTAAGTAAGACACAGAAGAGATAGCTAGGGAGGCATCTGGAGAAAAAGTGTATGTATGTGTGTTCAAATATAAGAGAGGAAGATGGGCAACTGCTGGGACATGCATCTGAAGACAGAGAGAGCAACAAATAGCAGCCGCTAAAGAGCTGACTGGTCCTCCCCGCCACACTAAGGCAAGCACATCTGTCACACATGTGCTCTGGACACAAGATACAGACAGTTAGAAGCAAATAAGAAAGTTGACAATGGGAAAGGAATATGTTAGAGAAAAAGATGCAAGAGGAGCTCTAAATGGGAAGACTTAAAAACATGACCAATTAAAAAAAAGACCAGTAAAGATAGAAAAAGGAGTACAAACATGTTCTTTGTGTTGTGTGTTTTTTTTTTTAAAGATTAGTTTTATTTATTTTAGAGAGAGAGAGGATATGTGCATGAGTTGGGGGAGGGGCAGCGGGAGACAAGCAGATTCCCTGCTGAGCTGGAAGCCTCACTCCGGGCTGGATCCCAGGACCCCAAGATTATGACCTGAGCTAAAACCAAAAGACCGATGCTCAACTGACTGAGGCATCCCCTTCTCTGTGTTGTTTGATTTGAATGAACTCACCAAAGACATCTCTATCCCCAAATAATTTATAATTTCTTTTATTTATTGACTACTCGTACTTTAAAGTCAACACCACCAAAGAAACACATATAAGGTTATTGATTTAAAATGCATTTATGTGTGTGTGTGTACATGCACACATTTAAATATATTGGAGACATAACAACTAGCAACAAAAGTGCACTGCTATGAGCTCAGACTTTAGAGTGAGATTGGTTCATTTTAAATTCTGAATTCAAACTAGGTGATTTTGAACAAATTATTCCATCACAGTTTATGTCTGGATTCCTAACCATTAATATAGGAATGATAAGAGCACCCACTTCAGAGGATTTTTGTAGGGATTAAATGAATTAATTCATGTGACAATGCTGGGCATATAGTAAGCAGCAGTTATTGCCATAATTTTAATGACTATTCTTTATAATTATCAGAAGGCAAATACAGTCATATGAAATGATAGTGCGTTTGTGAGAACTGTAAAACTGCTTCTTTCTCTTAACCCCTGTTATCCAAAAATCATTATTACCATAAGCAGTTGGTGGTTAATTCTCTAATAAACAGAAATGGCACAGCAAAGATAAAACTGAGTGAGAGAGGGAGAGAGAGAATTTCTCCCCTAAGTTCTTTTTATTATTATTTTTTTAAATTAACATATAATTTATTATTGTTTCAGGGGTATAGGTCTATTTTTCCCCTTAATTCTGCTTTCTACATCCCCAGGGAAGAGAGGAGAGAAGAGCTAGAAACCAAAGCCAGAGGCCCTGCACCAACCACAGTGTCTGCAGCTCTGCCTCTCGCTGTGATTTTCTGACCCCTGCATATTTACATTCCTCGTGCTTCATGCTCTGATTTGCTTCATGAGGCATAGCCGCTGTCTCTCATCAATTAAAACAGGTTCCCAAATCCTCAGCTGTGAGTTTCTCATGACCCCTGGTTTCAGTGTGATGCATTTTTATTTTAAGGTACATGTCAGTTTTCATCAGTTCAAATGTCCTCATAACATAATATGACTTGAAGATATGCAAATACCTTCTTACCAGATACTTCTAATTAGGTAGAGGTCTTGGGTGAGGAGGTACTCCCTAATTACTTTTGAGGCAATCAGGAGAAATCACGTTTGATTATACGCTCTAGGTGGCTTCCAGAAACTCAGGGCCAGCATTCACTGCCACAGGGCTTCTGGGAGGCAGGCTCCCAGGTTTTCTTTTCTGGAAAGATACTTCTCTCTCCTCTTGGCTTTCTCAGGCCACCTCCTCCACCTTTATATTCATGGTTTGCTGAAAGCCAGGACCTTGGTTTGCATTAAAATTGGGCCGCCAACCGGGCTGAGAGCAAATGCTGCACTGTTCTAAAGGTACCCAGTAATCAAAGCTCCAAGCAAACACACAGGCGTCAGGCAGGTTGAATCCGAAATCATTGGGAAATGTCACAAGTACAGGCAGTATGGTTAAAGGGAACTTGTCAACTAGTGGGGAAGTGGCAATGATGATGTCTGGCTTGTACACAAGACAGGGCTTTAGCGCTTAACTGAATGGAAGACAAATCCCTGAAGAACTACCACCGCGAGACCTTGAGGAGGCCATAAATCCATTTTTATATACTTTCACCTGTCAATCTCTTTGGGGCCATTTTAAGTTAATGACTTTTAGTTTGAGTCATGATTATGAAAGCTTCATGTTCTTAAACCTGATAGGGTTTAAGTAAAGTCACACCCTCTGCACTGATGGTAAAGAGCGAGACTGTGAAATCCAGGGAACATTCCAAATGAGTGTGTGTGGTTTGCCTGGATCACTTTTATACTGACTCAGGTATAAAAGCAGAAGGTTGGCTCCCCTCAGTGACTCAGTGAATTTTTCTACCCCTGGTTGGCAAGTCTCTGTGGGTTTTTTCTTAAATTTGGAAACAATAACCAGATTATCTACTATGATTGCAGGGGTGCAGGGAAGGAGCCGGGTGTCTCTCTGGTGCTGACATCGGCTAAAGTGGGAGAGAATTTGACCCACACTGCACTGCTCAATGATTGCATGACTTAAAAGGCAGAGGAGCTGGTCCTGTTAGGTTGTGCTATACGAAAGGAGACTGCCTGGTTAGCTGGTCAATGAAGCCACAGACGGTGCTTTAATGTCAAGCACTTTGGGTGCTGTAACTCTACATTTGCCAGGACATACACGAAGGTTGCATTCTGATTTCAGAATTGGTGAGTTTCCGTGTTCAGAGATGATTTAATTGTTTGTCATTGCCTTGAAGCCCTTATTAGGGGCAGAGGGTAGAGCCATTCAAAGTCCAGTCCAAAATGCAAATCATATAAAAGTATTCATATTTGAAATGTAACAGTGGGTCACTTAGGGCCAAGGGTGTGAGAAACGGTTCAAGTGTAATCTAGGATTAGACAACAGATCGTAATAGGGGGATGTCATGCCTGATTTAATCAATGTAAATAGCCAGAAGAATAATTTCAAGATTAAATCAGAGCACTGTACCATCCCTCAAGAAATCTGATTGGGCAAAATATCCATTTCAATTACCCAAAAGCTATTTAAATTACCTGTATTTGACAGCTATTCATGATGCAGCTCAGTGAACAGCACAGTAAGCTGACACCCCTCAATTCCAATGCCACTGTTTCAATAGAAAACTTAAAAAACCAATAGATACCCAACGTTCATTATCTGTCTTACAACCACATACCAGTTAAGTATTGCTTCCTCTTGGGATCAATATAATTGCCTTGTCTTTCAAGTCAGATTTTTGGTCGACAATATGTATCTCATGCCCCAACTTTACTGACTTGAGGATTTAGAGGACCAGGTTGGGAAAGGGTCTTTAACTTAATTTGAATATAGAACGTACCCAGCCTTGAGGGGGAGAAGTTAATAGACTGTGTTAGTGGACAGGGAACATGAGTTGTCTTGGTGGTAGAGGACTCTAAGCACAGCCAGGAGGGACATGAGCACCACAACAGGTAGAATGAACTACTGGCATTTGTACCGGTTTCCTTTGGACCACTGGCCTACAGGGTACACGAGACAAATTGGGATCAGTTGCTAATAAGCAAAACACAGCATGAGACTTGTAAAACAATTCAAAGGAAATTATATAAACCAGTCAGGCCGTGAAGGCAGGAAGAAAATGGAGGAGAGTTACCTCTGTTTAAAATTATGGTTTAAGGGGCACCTGGGTGGCTCCGTCTTTAAACATCTGCCTTCGGCTCAGGTCATGATCCCAGGATTCCGGGATCGAGCCCCGCATCGGGCTCCCTGCTCAGCAGGAAGCCTACTTCTCCTTCTCCCATCCCCCTGCTTGTGTTCCCTCTCTTGCTCGCTCGCTCTCTCTCTCTCTCTCTCTCTCTCTCTGTGTCAAATAAATAAATAAAATCTTTATAATATAAAATAATATAAATAATAATATAAAAATACATAAAAAATAAAATTATTGCTTAAATATCCCCACTCTGTATCTCAGGTGTCAGTTTGCTATAGTCATAAATGGAGGAAATAAAGGGTTTTCTGTAGTTTTTGATAGCTGCAGCATAGCAGGATCAATTGGAATTATAGAACAATGCTAAATCACATGATCACTGCCTCAAACACATCAAGTTGTGTCATGAGCAGCATGGCTTAACTTGCCCTGAGTCTAGTTAATTTTGTTTCTGGAACTGGCATTTAAAATTTCTGAACAAAGAAAACAATATTTCAAACACAATGTTTCTGCCTAGCAGAATGCCTCCAGTTCTCAGCCAAAGTGCCTAAATAACACATTTTTTCCAGCAACATAACAGGTAAAGATTAAGAAACTTTGCAATAGGCATCCAAGGTGACAGGTTGATATTGTATATCACTTTAATTGTCACAGAACACAGCCAGGATTCCCTAGGGCTGTGAATGAAACACATTCTTCTTTGGCTAATGAGTTCTGAGAAAGCACCATTGATCCTACAGACACACACTATTAATAAGACAGACCTAAGAAATAAAAGCACAAAAATTTTGGAAGCTTGTCCTAATTTTAAGCAAAAATTCAGAAGTCTTATTGCCTGCATACCACATTTAATATTGAAAGGTTCTACAAAGTACACATATTACTAATCTATTACCTTCTATCACTTTGCTTTGCCCCAGAAAATAGGGAGATATGGAATGTGCAAACTAGAAACTATATTGGGTCAGGGGAAGATTCAAATTTTATTTTATTTTTTTTTTTTAAAGATTTTATTTATTTATTTGACACAGAGAGAGAGATCACAAGCAGAGCAGCAGGCAGAGACAGAGGGGAAGCAGGCTCCCTGCTGAGCAGAGAGCCCGATGTGGGGCTCGATCCCAGGACCCTGAGATCATGACCTGAGCCGAAGGCAGAGGCTTTAACCCACTGAGCCACCCAGGCGCCCCGGGTCAGGGGAATATTCAAACATGAAACAGACTTTACAAACATTGTGCCTAATTCATTATTTATTGGTTGAAAATTCTGGCAGATACGTACATTGCTTTTCCTTTAATCCTCATTTGAACAGGTCATTTAAACAACTGGTCAAGAGGTTTTTTACCCTAAGTAAAGTAAAATTATTCAGATACCCTGGCTAGAATATTAGTAAGAGGTCTGTGCTAACAGTAAAAATGATGATGGTAGGAATAACCTACTTTTTACCTCCAAACCTGTCACTGGGTCCTGTACCTGCTATTTTGCTAGTGAGATACATGAAGGTACACTTAATAGCACCAAAAGTCCAAAATTGGGTCTACCACATGAACAGTGAAATAGGTAAGTGCTGATTGAAAAAAGTATCTTATAGCTTAAAAACATCTCTTTGGTAATATCTCTTTTACCAGTATCATTCTTCATGATATTACCAATTACTATTCACTGATCCCCCTTTCCTACTGAATAGGTTCATGCAAATAGGGCTGAGGTAGGGCAGAGCTGGCACATATTTCTCACCCAGTGTTGCATCATAGAGTGTGGTGAGTCTGTACTGGAAATCAGATCCTAAGAGTAACTTAATAAACTGACCAAAACAGTTGTTGTCATGGGGGTTAGGGGTGGCAGTGGTGATATTTTCTTATCCACTGTGTTTGACCTTTATTAGGATCTTTCTATATAACTAGAAAATTATATAGTTATCTCCAGGTATTTCTTATATTGTTTTTAAGTAATTATGCATTACTTACAAGGGATCCTCAATAAGATTAAGAGCCAATTTCTCATCAGAAATCATGGATGCCAGAGAGCCATGGGATGACATATTTAAAATGCTGAGAGAAAAAAAAAACTATCAAGAATTTTGTTCTATTGCTGCTTCAATATTCTCCCTTTGCTTCTGGTTTTCAACATCCTGATTATAATGTGTGTTAGTGTGGACCTCTGAGTTTATCCTACTTGGAATTTGTGCAACTTCTTGGATATACAGACTCATGCCTTTCATCAAATTTGGGAAGCTGTCTGCTGTTATTTTTTTCAAATATTATTTCTGTCCCTTGCTATATCTCTTCTCTGCTGGGACACCAGTAATGCATATGTTGGTATACTTAATAGTGTCCCACAGGTCTCCTAGACTCTGTTCATTTTTCTTCATTTTTTTTCCTTTTTGCTCCTCAGACTTGATAATCCCAATTGATTTATATTCAAGTCTGCAGATTCTTTCTTCTCCAAATCTATACTTTAGGATGTGTACTTTTCAACTCCAAAAAATTTTCAGCTTTTCAACTTTTTTGGAGTTGTACTTTTCAACTCCAAAAAATCCCATTTTGTTCCTTTTTATGTTTTCTATCTTTTTATTGATATTCTCCATTTGGTGTAACATTGTTATTCTGTTCCCCTCTACTTCTTTTCCCATGATATCCTTTAGCTCTTTGAATATATTCAAGACATATAATTTAAATAAGGTTTCTATTAATTCCAACCTTTGGGCTTCCTCACAGATAGAAAGGTTTCTGTTCATTCCTTTTCTTACTATGAATGGGTCATGCTTTCTTCTTTTTGTGGATGCCTCATAGTTTTTTTGTTGAAAATTTGACATTTTGAATATTATAATGTAGTAACTTATTTTAATCATTTTTTTAAAAGTAAGTTGTATACGTAATGCAGGACTTGAACTCAAACCCCAAGAATAAGAGTCTCATGCTCTATTGACTAAGCCAGCCACATACCCCTGTGGTAACTTTTAAAATAAGATTCTACTTCCTCTCTAAGATTTGTTATTGCTTATTATGGGCTATAGTTATTTATTTGTCTAGTGACATTTTAAACTATTTTTAAAAGCTTATTATTTTATTCCTTTGTGTTCGCTTAAGTCCCTGTTCCCTTAGCTTGGTAGTAACTAGTAATTGACAGAGTTTTCCTTAAAAGCTTGGTGTCAAAAAAAAAATAAAAGAAAGAAAAATTTACTGACCTACACTTTGTAGACTAAGGAATATTATAAGGGATAAAGGTAAGCATTACAGATTGAAAAAGTAGTTAATTTCTCAAGAATACTTAAATATCCTTGATATGTATGTGTCTAACAATATAACATCAAAAAATGTGAGGCAAAGAATGATAGAACTGCAGAAAGGAGAAATGGATGAATCTACAACTACTTGAAAATTTTAAAGTCCTCTATCAAGCAAGGAGAAGAACAGTAAAGACATAGCTGAAATGAACAACACCATCAGTACACTAGATCTAACTAACATCTATAGAACACTTCATCCACTAACAGCAAACTGCACATTCTTCTCAATTTCCCATGAAACGTTTGCCAAGATAGAATACATTCTAGTGAATAAACTATACCTGAACAAATTCAAAAGACTAGAAGTCACACAAAGTATGCCGCCTGACCACAAGAGAATTAGACTAGAAATCAATAACAGAAAGAGAGCTGGAAGCACCCTATGATGGAATGAATGTTCATATCCCCCCCAAATGCATATGTTGAAATTCTAACCACCAATGCAATGGTATTAGGAGTCGTTGCCTTTGGAAAGTTATTAGATCATGAGGGTGGACCCTTCCTGATTGAAATTAGTGCTCTTATAAAAGAGACCACAGAGATCTCCCTTGGATCTTCTGCTATGTAAGGATTTACTAAGAACATAAACATCTATCAATGAATGAGGTAGCTGGCACTTAGCAGACAAAGGACTTGTCAGCAACTTGATCTTGGACTTCCCTGCCCCCAGAACCATAAGAAATAAATTTCTGTTGTTCAAAGCCAACCAGTCCAAGGTTTTCTGTTATAGCAGCCTGAATGGACTAAGACATACCCAAAATACTTGGAAAGATTAAAAAGTACACTTCTAAATTATATACAGGTCAAAGAAAAATTCAAAGAGAAATGAAAACATATTTCAACTAAAGAAAATGAAAATACAATTTACCAGAATTTGTGGGATGCAGCAATAGTAGTGTTAGAGGGAAGTTTGTAGTATTGAGTGCATGTATTGTAAAAGAAGAAATATATGAAATTAATAATGTTTCCATCTTAAGGGGTGCCTGGGTGGCTCAGTGGGTTAAAGCCTCTGCCTTCAGCTCAGGTCATGATCTCAGGGTCCTGGGATCGAGCCCCGCATCGGGCTCTCTGCTCAGCGGGGAGCCTGCTTGCCCCGCTTTCTCTGCCTGGCTCTCTGCCTACTTGTGATCTCTCTCTCTGTCAAATAAATAAATAAAATATTTTAAAAAATAATGTTTCCATCTTAGTAAACTATAAAACAAAGAACAAAGGAAATCCAAAGTAAGCAGAAAAAATAAATAATAAAATTAGGGCTGAAATCAATGAAAATTAAAATAGTAAGTCATTAGAAAAAATCAATTAAATAAAAACCCAGTTCTTGGAAAAGATCAATAAAATAAATAAACTTGTAGTTGGATTGAAAAAAACAAAAATATTTCCTAATATTAGGAATGGAAGAGGGAATATCCTTACTGATCCCACGGATATTAAAAGAATAATTAAGAATATTAGGAAAAACTCTAAACCTACAGATTTGATATCTAAGAGGAGCTGTACAAAGTGTTTGAAAGACAAAATCCACCAAAATTCACACAAAAAGAAACATATATTCTGAATAGTCCTATGTATGTTAAAGAAATTAAATCAATAATTAATAACCTTCCCAAAGTGAAAGCATCAGGCCCACATGATTTCATTGATGAATTCTAACAAACATTTAAGGAAGAAATTATGCCAATTCTGTAAAATGTCTCTAGAAAATAAAAACAGAGGAAATGCTTACTAGCTCATTCTAAGACCAGAATTACCCTAACACCAAAAGAAGACAAAAATACTATAAGAAAAATAAAGCCACAAACCAATATCTCCCATGAACATAGATATAAAATTCCTTAACAAGATATTAACAAATCAAATCCAACAATGTATAAGAAAAGCCATACATCATGTTCAAGTGGAACTTATTCCTGGTATACAAGGCTGGTTCAGTATTGGAAAATCAATGAATATAAACAATCACGTCAATAGACTAAATGAGAAAAATCATATATCATATCAATAAATGCAGAAAAAGCATTTGACAAAAATCTATCACCGACTGATGATAAGAACTCTAAAAAAACTAACAGAAGGGAATTGCCTCAACTTTAAACATATCATCTACAACTAAAATGATACTTAAGGTTGAGAAACTGAGATCAAGAATAAGGCAAGGACATCTACTTTTTATACTTTTATTCATCACTGTACTAGAGGACATAGCTAATTCTAGAATAAAACATGATAAGGCATATAAGGCATTTTTTTTAAGATTTTATTTATTTATTTGACAGAGATCACAAGTAGGCAGAGAGGCAGGCAGAGAGAGAGGGAAGCAGGCTCCCTGCCGAGCAGAGAGCCCAATGTGGGGTTCGATCCCAGGACCCTGGGATCACGACCTGAGCCGAAGGCAGAGGCTTCAACTCACTGAGCCACCTAGGCGCCCCTGATAAGGCATTCTTAATGGTAAAATACAATATAATAAAAATATATAGATTTAGAAGGAAGAAATAAATCTGTCTTTATTTGCAGATGACATGATTTTCCATGTAGAAAATCTGATAGAATCAGTAACAACAACAACAACAACAAAAACTCTTAGAACTATTAAATGATTATAGTAAGGTTGCAGGATACAAGGTTAACCTATACAAGTCAATTGCTTCCTTAAATACCAACAATGAACAATTGTAATTTGAAATTAAAAACACAATGACATTTATATCAGCACCAAATAAAGATAAATGTTTAGGTATACATCTAACAAAATGTGTATAAGATCTATATCAGAAAAAATACAAATCTCTGCCGAAAGAAATCAGAGAGTATCTACGGAAATGGAAACACGTCTGTGCACATGAACAGGAACATTAAATATTGTCAAGATATTGGGTCTTCTCAATTTGATCTATAGATTCAATGCAATCCTGGCAAGTTTAATTACAGTAAAGAATTATCAGAAGCTATACAATCTTAACCTTTTTTAAGTGTACAATTCAGTACTGTTAAGTATATTTACATTGTTGTAAATGGATCTCCAAAACCTATTCATCTTGCAGAACTGAAACCCTGTATCCATTAAATAACAATTCCTCTTTGCCCTTTCCCATAGTGTCCAGTACCAACCATGTATCTAAAGTAGTCAAATTCATATGAATTATCTCATATGAAATTCACATGAAATATGCATATTTCATATGAAATATCTCACATAAATGGAATGATACAGTATTTGTTCTTTTTTGATTGTCTAATTTCACTTAGCATAATGTCTTAGATGTTCATCCTTGTGGTAGCATATGACAGGATTTCCTTTCTTTTTAAAGGGGCATAGTAGTCTATTTATGTATATACCACATGTTTTTTAACCATTTATCCAGTGATTAAAAATTTGGTTTTCTTCCACCTCATTGCTCTTTCAGAAATGTATTTTGTGAAAATGAAGAACCCAATTCTAAAGTTTATATGGAAAAGCAAATAACCCAGAATAGTCAACACAATAATATAGGAGAACAAGGTCAGAGAACTGACATTACCAATCTTAAGACTTACTGTAAACCCACAGTAATCAAGACAGTGTGGTATTGGCAAAAGAAGACAGATCAATGCAACAGAATAGGGAACTCAGAAATAGGCCCACACAACTATAGTCAATTGATTTTTGACAAAGGTGTAAAAGCAACTGAATAGAGAAAGCACAATCTTTTCAACAAATGGTGCTGGAAAAAACTGGACATCATTCACATGCAAAAACATGAATCCAGACACAGACCTTATACCTCCACAAAAATTAACTCAAAATGGATCAAAGAAGTAAATGTAAAATGGGAAGCTGTAAGACTCTTAGAAGACAACATGGGAGAAAATCTAGGTGACTTCAGGTTTGGTGATGACTTTTTAGATACACCACCAAAAACATGATCTGTGAAAGAAAAATCTGACAAGGTGAGCTTCTTTAAAATTAAAATCTTCTATGGAAGCAGAATGTGAATGCACTTAATGTGACTGAAATGTACACTTAAAATAGTTAAAATGGTAAATCTTATGTATTATTTTACTACAAAGAAAAAGAATCTTCTTTTATACATCTTGGAAAATGGCCTGTTACTTTTGATAGGTCATTCTGACAATTTTCAAAGAAAGATCAAAGCAAAGTCAGAAAAAAAAGAAAGTGTTAGATACTAAAATGTAATCTGGAATCAAAGCATTTTCTCTTAATTTTCTACTTCCTACACATTTTTCCTACTGTTAAAATTTTAGTTATGCCTTATTTCCTATTATAGTTTGAAAATAATGAATGTAAGACCAAAAAAATTTTTTTAACTTCTGCTCTCCAAAAAACACTGTTAAGACATACAGCCAATCTCCAGAACTTTTTCATCTAGCATTATTTAGAACACAGTGCCTAGAGTCAATACATTATTGTACACTTAAAATTTTGTTAATAGGGTAGATCTCATGTTAAGTGTTTGTAACACCAGAAACAAACAAACAACAACAACAACAAAATGTGACAAGGTAATTCTTTGAGGTGCTGGCTACGGCTATCACCTTGATTATGGTGATGGTATTAGGGGTACTTGCATATAACCAAATTCACCAAACTGTATATATACGATATAAGTGTAGTTCTTTGCATATCAGTGATAACCCAGTAAAGTTGTTTGTAAAAAGCCAGAGGCACAAATTTTAATTTATAAAATAAATACATCACAGAGATGAAAAGAAAAGCATAGGAAATATAGGAAATAATAATGTACTAACATGTGGGGGGACACATGGTAACTATTTGTTACCATAATGAGCAATGCATAACATATAGAATTGTCAAATTACAATGTTGTGCACCTGAAACTAATATAACACTGTATGTCAACTATACTTCAATAATAAAATGTTTTAAATAAAAAATTAAAAAAAATTTTTTAAAAGCCATTGCTAAGAGAATGGAAAGTTAAACCATATACTGGGAGAAAATATTTGCAAAATACATACCTGATAAAGAACTTTTACCCAAAATTTATGAAGAATTCTTAAAATTCAACAATAAGAAAACAAGCAAAAATTTTAAATGGGCAAAAGATACAAACAGACATTTCACCATAGAAGTTGCACAGATGGCAAAAAAGCACATGACATGATGTTCAACATCACTAGCCATTAATGGAATGCTAACTAAAATCATATTGAACTATCACTACATGCCCATCAAAATCACTAAAATTCAAAATACTGACAATATAAAATCCTGGTGATGATATGGAGCAACAGAAACTTTTTTCATTGCTGTGGTAATGCAAAATAATGTAACTACTCTGGAAGATAGTTTGCAAAAATAAACATACTCTTGCAAAAATAAACATACTCTTAGCACTGGGTGTTATCTGCAACTGATGGATTCCTGAATGCTACATCTGAAACTAATGATGTAATATATGTTGGCTACTTGAATTTAAATAAAATAAAAATAAATAAATAAATATATTCTTACCATATCAGATGATTCAGCAGTTATATTGCTCCATATTTTATATTCAAAGGATTTGAAAATGTGTATCTACACAAAAACATGCACATGAAAATGCAGACGCTATATTCCTAAATGCCAAATCTTGGAGGTATTCAAGATGTTCTTCAATAAATAAATGTATAAACAAACTGTGGTCAAAATCCACAGAATTTACAACACACAGAGTGAACCCTAATGTAAACTATAGATTTAGCTAATAATAACATATCAGTACTGGTGCTCATCAGTTTTAACAAGTGTATCACACTAATGACTGATGTAAATAATAAGGGAAACTGGGGAATGTATGAGGGAGGTATATGGGAACTCTACTTTCTGTTCAATTTGTCTGTAAATTTCAAATGGTTCAAAAGAATAAAATCTATTAATTTTTTAAAAGTATGCTAGGGGAAGAGCAAGATGGTGGAGGAGGAGGAGACCTAAATTTCATTTGGTCCCAGGAATTCAGCTAGATAATTATCAAACCATTCTGAACACCTACAAACTCAACAGGAGATCAAAGAAAAGAATAGCAGTAATTCTAGGAACAGAAAAGCGACCACTTTCTGGAAGGTAGGACATGTGGAGAAGTGAATCCGAGGTGATATATGAGAAGATAGACCGGGGGTGGGGGGTAGTAGGTGGAGATTCCTACAGCTGGCTACCAGCAAGTGATAGAGCAGTGGAGCACAATATCAGAACTTCTAAAAGTCGGCTCTGCTAAGGAACATCGCTCCAGTGGCTAACCCGTGGGTGGAACTCTTAAAGGGAGAGTGTGGTCTCAGGACCCTTGGGGCCACAGAAAGACTGGGGGTGCCTGAGTGTGGAAGAGCTTCCAGGTATTGGAGCGGGGAAGCCAGCTGCAAAGACGGAGGCAAGGAGGGGGCTCTCAGCTCAGGGCTGCTATAAATGGTGATCCAAGGCACAGTTAGGCCACTACTCTTTGAGCAGTGACTTCACAAGTGGCAGATCCGGGGACATGCCCCACCCTTCCTCCATCAGGAGGAGTGGCATAGAAGTACACTGTAGAAATCTGTTTGGTTTGGAGACTCCAAATGGGGTCATGTGCCAGAGATAGAAATGCTTGGTCACAGGCTGGGTAAGCATGGAGTGCAGCTGGAGACCAGGAAGACAGGAGTGATTGACTGCTTTTCTCTGAGGACACACTGAGGAGTGGGGCCCCCAAGTTCTTGGCTCCTCCAGGGTTGGAGATTGGGAGCCATTTTCATTCTCATCCTCTAGAGCTGTACAAAAAGCTTTCAGAGGACAGAAGCCACTGAGAGCAAACCCAAGGAGATTCCTTAGCCTGGCCCCTGGAAAGGGTGGTGCAAGTCCGCCTCCAGCAAAGACATTTGAAATCACTACAACAGCCCCCCCCCCCAAAAGATCTTCAAGAACATCCAGCCAAGACCAAGTTTATCAATCAATGAGAACTACAAAACTCCAGCACTAGGAGAATACATCACATAGAATTCATGGCTTTTTTCCCCATGAATATTTAGTCTTTCAAAGTTAATTTTTAAATTTTCTTTATTTTTTCTTTTTGTATTTTTTTAAAAATTTCTTTCCTTTTTAAACCATATTTATCTTGTCAATTACTTTTGAAAATCTTTTTTAATTTTCATTTTTACAGTCATAATCTATCCCTTCATTGTATTTAACATATATATATATATATATATATATATATATATATGTTTTTCTTTCCTTAAAATTTTGGGATACAGGTTCTTCTAACAGACCAAAATATACCTTAAATCTAGTATATGGCTTTGTTCTTTGTTCTAGTCTCCTGCCTGATCATATTCTCTCTTTTATTTTAAAATTTATTTTCTTTCTTTTTTAAACCAACTTCTTATCTTATCAATTCTTTTTATAAAATCTTTTAAAATTTTTATCTTTATAACCATATTCCATCCCTTTATCATATTTATATAAATATATGTGTGTGTATGTATATATATATATATATATATATATATATATATATATATGGAAAGAACAATATATATATTAAAATTATAAATTTTAAATTTGGGGGACACCTGGGTGGCTCAGTGGGTTAAGCCTCTACCTTCAATTCAGGTCATGATCTTAGGGTCCTGGGATCAAGTCCCACATTGGGCTCTCTGCTCAGCCAGGAGAGAGACTGCTTCCCCCTCTCTCTCTGCCTGCCGCTCTGCCTACTTGTGATCTCTACCTGTAAAATAAATAAATAATATCTTTAAAAAAAATTTTGGGAGGCAGTTTCTTCTAACAGACCAAATTACACTGAAACTCTAGTGTGTGGCTCTGATCTATTCACCAGCCTGATCATACTATTTTTTTTTTCCTTTCTTGCCCCGTAGTTGTGGGTCTCTTCTGATATGTTTACTGTATATTTTTCTGGGGTCATTGTTACCCTTTTAGCATCTCATTCATCAATTCTTCTCTGGAAAAAAATGACAAAGTAGAAAAACTCACCTCAAAAAAAGAAACAAGAGACAGTATCAACTGCCAGAGACTTAATCATTATGGATGTTGGTAAGATGTCAGAATTAGAGTTCAGAGTGACAACTATAGAGACACTAGCTGGGCTTCTGAAAAGCATAGAAGATACTAGAAAATCCCTCTCTGGAGAAATAAAAGAATTAAAATCTAACCAAGTTGAAATCAAAAAAGCTATTAATGAGGTGCAATAAAAAATGGAAGCTCTCACTGCTAGGATAAATGAGGCAGAAGAAAGAATTAGTGACAGAGAAGACCAAATGACAGAGAATAAAGAAGCTGAGCAAAAGAGAGACAAACAAATACTGGACTACGAGGAGAGAATTCGAGAGATAAGCGACACCATAAGGCGACACAACATTAGAATAATTGGGATTCTAGAAGAAGAAGAAAGAGAGAGGGGAGCAGAAGGTATATTGGAGACAATTATTGGAGAGAATTTCCCTAATATGGCAAAGGGAACAAACATCAAAATCCAGGAGATGCTAAGAACGCCCCTCAAAATCAATAAAAATAGGTCCACACCTCGTCACCTGATAGTAAAATTTACAAGTCTTAGCGACAAAGAGAAAATCCTGAAAGCAGCCCGGGAAAAGAAGTCTGTAACATACAAGGGTAAAAACATTAGATTGGCAGCGGACCTATCCACAGAGACCTGGCAGGCCAGAAAGAACTGGCATGATATATTCAGAGCACTAAACGAGAAAAACATGCAGCCAAGAATACTATATCCGGCTAGGCTATCATTGAAAATAGAAGGAGAGATAAAGAGCTTCCAGGACAAACAAAAGCTGAAAGAATTTGCAAACACCAAACCAGCTCTACAGGAAATATTGAAAGGGGTCCTCTAAGCAAAGAGAGACCCTAAAAGTAGTAGATCAGAAAGAAACAGAGACAATATACAGTAACAGTCACCTTACAGGCAATACAATGGCACTAAATTTGCATCTCCCAATAGTTACCCTGAATGTTAATGGGCTAAATGCCCCAATCAAAAGACACAGGGTATCAGAATGGATAAAAAAACAAAACCCATCAATATGCTGCCTACAAGAAACTCATTTTAGACCCAAAGACACCTCCAGATTTAAAGTGAGGGGGTAGAAAACAATGTACCATGCTAATGGACATCAGAAGAAAGCTGGGGTGGCAATCCTTCTACCAGATCAATTAGATTTTAAGCCAAAGACTATAATAAGAGATGAGGAAGGACACCATATCATACTCAAAGGGTCTGTCCAACAAGAACACCTAACAATGTTAAATATCTATGCCCCTAACATAGGAGCAACCAACTATATAAACCAATTAATAACAAAATCAAAGAAATACATCGACAGTAATACAATAATAGCAGGGGACTTTAACACTCCCCTCACTGAAATGGAATGATCATCTAAGCAAAAGATCAACAAGGAAATAAAGGCCTTAAATCACAGATATATTCAGAACATTCCATCCCAAAGCAACAGAATACACATTCTTCTCTAGGGCACATGGAACATTCTCCAGAATAGACCACCTCCTGGGTCATAAATCAGGTCTCAACTGGTATCAAAAGATTGGGATCATACCCTGCATATTTACAGACCACAATGCTCTGAAGCTAGAACTCAATCACAAGAGGAAATTTGGAAAGAACCCAAATACATGGAGACTAAACAGCATCCTTCTAAAAAATGAATGGGGCAACCAGGGAATTAAAGAAGAATTGAAAAAATTCATGGAAACAAATGACAATGAAAACACAACGGTTCAAAATCTGTGGGACACAACAAAGGCAGTCCTGAGAGGAAAATATATAGCGGTGCAAGCCTTTCTCAAGAAACAAGAAAGGTCTCAAATACACAACCTAACCCTACACCTAAAGGAGCGGGAGAGAACAACAAAGAAAGTCTAAACCCAGCAGGAGAAGAGAAATCATGAAGATCAGAGCAGAAATCAATGAAATAGAAACTAAAAAAAAATAGAACAAATCAACGAAATTAGGAGCTGGTTCTTTGAAAGAATTAATAAGATTGACAAACCCCCGGCCAGACTTATCAAAAAGAAAAGAGAAAGGACGCAAATAAATAAAATCATGAATGAAAGAGGAGAGATCACAACCAACACCAAAGAAATACAAACAATTATAAGAACATACTACGAGCAACTCTACGCCAACAAATTTGACAATCTGGAAGAAATGGATGCATTTCTAGAGAAATATAAACTACCACAACTGAACCAGGAAGAAATAGAAAACCTGAACAGACCCATAACCAGTAAGGAGATTAAAACAGTCATCAAAAATCTCCAAACAAACAAAAGTCCAGGACCAGACGGCTTCCCAGGGGAATTCTACCAAACATTTAAAGAAGAATTAATTCCTATTCTCCTGAAACTGTTCCAAAAAATAGAAATGAAAGGAAAACTTCCAACCTCATTTTATGAGGCCAGCATCACCTTGATCCCAAAACTAGACAAGGATCCCATTAAAAAAGAGAATTACAGACCAATATCCTTGATGAACACAGATGCGAAAATTCTCACCAAAATACTAGCCAATAGGATCCAACAGTACATTAAAAGGATTATTCACCACGACCAAGTGGGATTTATTCCAGGGCTGCAAGGTTGGTTCAACATCCATAAATCCATCAATGTGATACAATACATTAATAAAAGAAAGAGTAAGAACTATATGATACTCTCAATAGATGCTGAAAAAGCATTTGACAAAGTGCAGCATCCCTTCCTGATCAAAACTCTTCAAAGTGTAGGGATAGAGGGCACATACCTCAATATTATCAAAGCCATCTATGAAAAACCCACCGCAAATATCATTCTCAATGGAAAAAAACTGAAAGCTTTTCCGCTAAGGTCAGGAACAGGGCAAGGATGTCCGTTATCACCACTGCTGTTCAACATAATACTAGAAGTCCTAGCCTCAGCAATCAGACAACAAAAAGAAATTAAAGGCATCCAAATCGGCAAAGAAGAAGTCAAATTATCACTCTTTGCAGATGATATGATACTATATGTGGAAAACCCAAAAGGCTCCACTCCAAAACTGGTAGAACTTGTACAGGAATTCAGTAAAGTGTCAGGATATAAAGTCAATGCACAGAAATCAGTCGCATTTCTTTACACTAACAACAAGACAGAAGAAAGAGAAATTGAGGAGTCAGTCCCATTTACAATCGCACCCAAAACCATAAGATACCTAGGAATAAATCTAACCAAAGAGGCAAAGAATCTATACTCAGAAAATCATAAAGTACTCATGAAAGAAATTGAGGAAGACACAAAGAAATGGAAAAATAATCCATGCTCATGGATGGGAAGAACAAATATTGTGAAAATGTCTATTCTACCTAAAGCAATCTACACATTTAAAGCAATCCCTATCAAATTCCCATCCATTTTTTTAAGAAATAGAACAAATAATCCTAAAATTTATATGGAACCAGAAAGACCTCAAATAGCGAAAGGAATATAGAAAAAGAAAGCCAAAGTCGGTGGCATCACAATTCCAGACTTCAAGCTCTATTACAAAGCTGTCATCATCAAGACAGTATGGTACAGGCACAAAAACAGACATATAGATCAATGGAACAGAATCGAGAGCCCAAAAATAGACCCTCAACTCTATGGTCACCTAATCTTCGACAAAGCAGGAAGGAATGTCCAATGGAAAAAGACAGCCTCTTTAACAAATGGTGTTGGGAAAATTGGACAGCCAGATGCAGAAAAATGAAATTGGACTATTTTCTTACACCACACACGAAAATAGACTCAAAATGGATGAAGGACCTCAATGTGAGAAAGGAATCCATCAAAATCATTGAGGAGAACGCAGGCAGTAACCTCTTTGACCTCAACCGCAGCAACTTCTTCCTAGGAACATCGCCAAAGGCAACAGAAGCATGGGCAAAAATGAACTATTGGGATTTCATCAAGATCAAAAGCTTCTGCACAGCAAAGGAAACAGTTAACAAAACCAAAAGACAACTGACAGAATGGGAGAAGATACTTGCAAACGACATATCAGATAAAGGGCTAGTATCCAAAATCTATAAAGAGCTTAGCCAACTCAACACCCAAAGAACAAATAATCCAATCAAGAAATGGGCAGAGGACATGAACAGACATTTCTGCAAAGAAGACATCCAGATGGCCAACAGACACATGAAAAAATGCTCCACATCACTCGGCATCAGGGAAATACAGATCAAAACCACAATGAGATACCAACTCACACCAGTCAGAATGGCTAAAATGAACAAGTCAAGAAATGACACATGCTGGTGAGGATGCGGAGACAGGGGAACCCTCCTACACTGTTGGTGGGAATGCAAGCTGGTGCAACCACTCTGGAAAACAGTGTGGAGGTTCCTCAAAAAACTGAAAATAGAGCACCCTATGACCCAGCAATTGCACTACTGGGTATATATCCTAAAGATACAAACGTGGTGCTCCGAAGGGGCATGTGCACCCTAATGTTTATAGCAGCAATGTCCACAATAGCCAAACTATGGAAAGAACCTAGATGTCCATGAACAGATGAATGGATAAAGAAGTGGTATATATACACAATGGAATACTATGCAGCCATCAAAAGAAATGAAATCTTGCCATTTGCGATGACGTGGATGGAACTAGAGTGTATCATGCTTAGCGAAATAAGTCAATCGGAGAAAGACAACTATCATATCATCTCTTTGATATGAGGAAGTGGAGATGCAATGTGGGGGGGATGGGGGGAGGTAGGAAAAGATAAATGAAAGAAGATGGGATTGGGAGGGAGACAAACCATAAAAGACTCAATCTCAAAAAACAGACTGAGGGTTGTTGGGAGGAGGGGGGACGGGAGAGGGTGGTGGGGATACGGACATTGGGGAGGGTATGTGCTATGATGAGTGAAATGTGTAAACCTGGTGATTTACAGACCTGTACCCTTGGGGATAAAAATACATTATATGATTATTAAAATAAGTTAATTAATTTAATTTAAAAAAAGAAAGAAAATAAAAGGAGAGATAAAAAGCTTCCAGGACAAACAAAAACTAAAAGAGTTTGTGAATACCAAACCAGCCCTACAGGAAATATTGAAAGGGGCCCTCTAAGCAGAGAGAGAGCCTCAAAGTACCATAGACCAGAAAGGAACAGAGACAATATACAATAACAATAAACTTACAGCCAACAGAATGGCACTAAATTCATATCTTTCAATAGTTACCCCGAATTTACATAAATGGGCTAAATTCCCCAATCAGAAGACACAGGGTATCAAAATGGATAAACAAAAAAACAAACAAACAAACAAGACTCATTGATATTCTATCTGCAAGAGATTCATTTGAGACCCAAAGACACCTGCAGATTTAAAGTAAGGAGGTATAAAACAATTTACCATGCTCATGGACATCAAAAGAAAGCTGGGGTGGCAATCTTATATTAGACAAATTATATTTTAAGCCAAAAACTATAATAAGAGTTGAAGAAGGACACTATATCATACTTAAAGGGTCTTTCAACAAGATCTAACAATTTTAAATATCTATGCCCCTAACATGGGAGCAGCCAATTATATAAGCCAGTGAATAACAAAATCAAAGAAACACATCAACAATAATACAATAACAGTAAGGGACTTTAACACCCACTCTCACTGAAATGGAGAGATCATCTAAGCAAAAGATTAACAAGGAAATAAAGGTTTTAAATGACACAATGGACTAGATGGACAACAGATATATTCAGAACATTCCACCCCAAAGTAACAGAACACACATTCTTCTCTAGGGTACATGAAACATTCTCCAGAACTGATCACATCCTGGATCACAAATCAGGTCTCAACTGGTACCAAAAGTCTGGGATCATTCCCTGCATATTTTCAGACCACAAACCTTTGAAATTCAAACCCATTCGCAAGAGGGAAGTAGGAAAGAACTCAAATACAGGGGACCAAAGAGCATCCTACTAAAGAATGAATGGGTCAACCAAGAAATTAAAGAAGAATTTAAAAAATTCATGGAAACATTGAGGGATAGGAAAAGAATAAATGAAACAAGATGGGATCGGGAGGGAGACAAACCGTAAGAGACTCTTAATGTCACAAAACAAACTAAGGGGGGCTGGGGGGAAGGGGTTAGGGAGAGGGTGGTGGGGTTATGGACATTGGGGAGGGTATGTGCTATGGTGAGTGCTGTGAAGTGTGTAAACCTGGTGATTCACAGACCCATACCCCTGGGGCTAAATATACATTATATGTTTATAAAAATTTTTTAAAAATTAAAAAAAATTCATGGAAACAAATGAAAATGAAAACACAACAGTTCAAAATCTTTGGGATGCAGCAAAGGCGGTCCTGAGAGGAAAGTACATAGCAATACAAGCCTTTCTCAAGAAACAAAAAAGGTCTCAAATATACAGCCTAACACTACACCTAAATGAGCTGGAGAAAGAACATCAAATAAAGCCTAAATTCAGCAGGAGAAGAAAAATAATGAAGATCGGAGCAGAAATCAATGAAATAGAAACCAAAAGAACAGTAGAACAGATCAACGAAAATAGGAGCTGGTTCTTTGAAAGAATTAATAGATTGACAAACCCCTGGCCAAACTTATCAAGAAGAAAAGAGAAACGACCCAAATTAATAAAATCATGAATGAAAGAAGAGAGATCACAATCAACACCAAAGAAATACAAACAGTTATAAGAACATATTATGAGCAACTATATGCCAGCAAATCAGACAATCTGGAAGAAATGGATCCATTTCTAGAGACCATAAACTACCAAAATTGAGCCAGGAAGAAATAAAAAACCTGAACAGACCCATAACCAGTAAGGAAATTGATTGAAGCAGTCATCCAAAACTAAGAAACAAGAGCCCAGGGTCACATGGCTTCCCAGGGAAGTTCTACCAAACATTTAAAGAAGAATTAATACATATTCTCCTGAAACTGTTCCAAAAAATAGAAATGGAAGGAAAACTTCCAAACTCATTTTATGAGGCCAGCATTACCTTGATCCCAAAACCAAAGACCCCATCTCAAAGGAGAATTATAGACCAATATCCCTGATGAACATGGATGTAAAAATTCTCACCAAAATACTAGCCAATAGGGTCCAACAGTACATTAAAAAGATTATACACCATGACCAAGTGGGATTTATTCCTGGGCTGCAAGGTTGGCCCAACTTCTACAAATCAATCACTGTGGTATAATACATTAATAAAAGAAAGGATAAGAATCATATGATACTCTCAATAGATGCAGAAAGAGTATTTGATAAAGTACAGCATACTTTCTTGATCAAAACTCTTCACAGTGCAGGGATAGAGGATACATACCTCAGCATTATAAAAGCCATCCATGAAAAACCCACAGCAAATATCATTCTTAAAGGGGAAAAACTGAGAGCTTTTTCCCTAAGGTCAGGAACATAGCAAAGATACCCACTACTATCACTGCTATTCAACATAGTACTAGAAGTCCTAGCCTCAACAATCAGACAACAAAAAGAAATAAAAGGCATCCAAATCAGCAAAGAAGTCAAACTCTCACTCTTTGCAGATGATATGATACGTTATGTGGAAAACTCAAAAGACTCCACTCCAATACTGCTAGAACTCATATAGGAATTCAATAAAGTATCAGGATATAAAATCAATGCACAGAAATCAGTTGCATTTCTATACACCACCACCAAGACAGAAGAAAGAGAAATTAAGGAGTTGATCCCATTTACAATTGCACCCAAGACCATGAGATACCTAGGAATATATCTAACCAAAGAGGCAAAGAATCTGTACTCAGAAAACTATATAGTACTCCTGAAAGAAACTGAGGAAACACAAAGAAATAGAAAAATATTCCATGCTCATGGATTGGAAGAACAAATATTGTGAAAATGTCTATGCTACCTAGAACAATCTACACATTTAATGCAATCCATATCCGAATACCATCAACTTTTTTCAAATAAATGGAACTGGAAAAGACCCCGAATAGCCAGAGGAATGTTGAAAAAGAAAACGAAAGCTGGTGACATCATAATTCCGGACTCCAAGCTCTATTACAAAGCTGTAATCATCAAGACAGTATGGTACTGGCACAAAAACAGACACATAGATCCATGGAACAGAATAGAGAGCCCAGAAATGGACCCTCTACTCTATGGTCAACTCATCTTTGACAAAACAGGAAAGAATGTCCAATGGAAAAAAGACAATCTCTTCAACAAATGGTTTTGGAGAAACTGGACAGCCACATGCAGAAATATGAAACTGGACCACTTCCTTAAACCAAACACAAAAATAGACTCAAAACGGTTGAAAGACCTCAATGTGAGACAGGAATCCATCCAAATCCTTGAGAACACAGGCTGCAACCTCTTTGACCTCAGCCGCAGCAACTTCTTCCTAGAAACATCACCAAAGGCAAGGGAAGCAAGGGCAAAAATAAACTATTGGGACTTCATCAAGATCAAAAGGTTTTGCACAGCAAAGGAAACAGTCAACAAAACCAAAAGACAACTAACAGAATGGGAGAAGATATCTGCAAACAACATATCAGATAAAGGGCTAGTATCCAAAATCTATAAAGAACTTACTAAACTCAACACCCAAAGAACATATAATCCAATCAAGAAATGGGCAAAAGACATGAATAGACATTTCTGCAAAGAAGACATCCAAATGGCCAACAGACATGAAAAAGTGCTCAGCATCACTCGGCATCTGGGACATACCAATCAAAATCACAATGAGATACCACCTCACGCTAGTCAGAATGGCTAAAATCAACAAATCAGGAAATGACAGATACTAGAAAGGATGAGGAGAAAGGGGAACCCTCCTACACTGTTGGTGGGAACGCAAGCTGGTGCAGCCACTCTGGAAAACAGCATGGAGGTTCTTCAAAAAGTTGAAAATAGAGCTACCCTATGACCCAGCAATCGCTCTACTGGGTATTTACCCTAAGGATACAAATGTAGTGATACGAAGGGGCACATGCACCCCAATGTTTATAGCAGCAATGTCCATAATAGCCAAAGTATAGAAAAGCCTAGATGTCCTTCAACAGATGAATGGATAAAGAAGAAGTGATACACATACACACACACACACACACACACACAATCGAATATAATGGAGCCATCAAAAAATGAAATCTTGGCATGGGAAACGACGTGAATGGAACTAGAGGGTATTATGCTATGCAAAACAAGTCAGTCAGAGAAAGACAATTATCATATGATCTCACTGATATGAGGAATTTGAGAAACAAGACAGACAATCGTAAGGGAAGGGAGGGAAAAATGAAACAAGAGGAAACCAGAGAGGAAGACAAACTATAAGAGACTCTAAATTCCAGGAAATAAACTGAGGGTTGCTGGAGGGGAGGGAGGTGGGAAGGATGGGGTGGCTGGGTGATGGACACTGTGGAGGGTATGTGCTATGGTGAGTGCTATGAATTGTGTAAGACTGATGAATCACAGACCAGTATGCTGAAAGAAATATTACATTATATGTTAATTTAAAAAATAAATAAAAAATAGAGTATGCTGAAAAGCCTTAGGTGAGGTAGGCATACTGCTGCTGTGTCCCCACAGCAGCCAGGTGGGCCCTGGGTTCTGGCATCACTGCCAGACCTGGATGTACTGCAAGCCTGCAACCTGACAAGACCCACACCACTACCATGCTCACAAGTGCATCTCAGTAGCACAATTTTTGGCCCAGGCAGTCATGGCTTCTATAGGGCCTTTTTTGTGCATTCTGCCTATAACAGCCACTGCTCATCTGCCTGGGCAGGGTCAAGGTAGAAGAATGAGGGTCAGGGAGTCCTCTTGGCTGAAGTACAGAACCATAGGAACTTGACAAGAGAAATCTGCTTCAGGTAAAGGTAAATTTGCAACCTACTGCCATGGAAACCCCAGATTAACTTCCCCAGGGACATACAGCCAATAAATTATTCAGTGTGGATAAGGGCCAGGTAGTTTTTCCCTCACCATGCTGGCCACAAACATGATTGTTGTGTAGCACTGTTGATCACCTTTGCTTCAGTCATCAGGGGCTCCCTGTGAGGTTTGCCATTGGGGTGGGGTGGGAAAGCCAGTTCTGGGAATGCGGAGTGCTGACCAGGCATTGGGCTCTGTTGTAGGCATTTTCCGTGTATTAACTCATTTAATCCACCCAGTTTTCATGAATGGTCATCGACATCAGTTTTATATCAAAAGAAGTTTGGTTGGCACATGACAGTTCTGTGAAATAAGAAGGCTGTAAAACTTGCTTGTTTTTTGGACATGCACAAATTTTGTTGGGATAGTGCGTTAGGAGGGAAAGATGGCTGCTGATCATGTTAACTGCGGTTGGCTTGCCAGAATTTACCATGGTATAAATTGTACTTAGAAAAGTCATAGGTTAGAGAAAATCATTTATCCACTGAAGAAAAACCAAAGGAGTCATGAAAGAATGTAAGAAATTTCACTTAGTAATGTACCATGCCCATCTTTATAGTATGCAAGTGAGTATTCAAAGTATAAACACTTGGGGGGGAACCTGGCTGGCTCAACTGGTAGAGCATACAACTCTTGATCTCGGTTGGGGTTGTGAGTTTGAGCCCCATGTTGGGTGAGATTACTTGAAAATAAAATCTTAAAAAAGAAGTACAAACACTTTTATCCTATAAGATACACAGTAGCAGCCTAAGAAAAACAGGTATTAAAGACAGAGAATGGAGATTCAATATGCAGATCATTAGTATTTTTGGAAGAAAATTCCTGAACAAATGGAAGGGAAGCAATATTTAGATAAAAGAATAAAGTTTTCTTGAGAAAAATGTTAAAATTCATATGAAAACGTCTTGTCATGTTCAAACAAAATTAACAAAAACTGTCCAATATCTGAATGTGAATGGCTGACATCCCGAACTTCAAAGAAAAAGAATGCAGCAGGTTTTCAGGAAAAATTTTTTTTTTCTCCACAAGGGTACAAAATCAGGTTTCTCCTGAGTGTCATACCTCAACAGGATACAACATATAATATGTTAAGGGGAACAGCATATAATATGTTAAGGGGACAAGGCTCTGACTCAACAATTCTATATCAAGTCATATCTGAAAGCCACAGAAATAACTCCAATTATATATGGACTCTGAAGATTCCACCCTCTCTGAAAATATTCATCAAATTCAAAAAATTAATCAAAATAAAACCTTTGAAGTAGAAGTGCAAAGTAGAAGTCCTGAAGGTGAATGTGAAAATCAATTAGAGGAAGTAAGTCTGAACAGTTACTATAAATATGGTTTTAAAGCATTACAAATGTTAATAATTCAAGCTTTAATCTATTTTGTTTTTAAAAAAATATTTTTAGTAAAAGTAATATGGTTTAATAATGCCTCCCCCCAAGTGTATGCTGATAACATATATTTGAAAATGGTGATTGTGTTTCTCCTGTAAAACATTAAAGGGATTTCATTTTGTTGATGTTTTCACTTTACTTCTCTAATTTAAGGCAATGATTATGATGGAAGCATTGAGTTCTTTATGAATGTCTAACTCCCTACCTGCAACATAAACTTTTCAAATAGCATTAAAACCGTGCATCACCAGTGTCTGTAACAGTGCCTGGTATGTAATAAACACATCACAAATGCTTATAGAACGAATGTATAAGTGACAGAAACTTACCTGGAAAACTAAAGGTTTCCCAGTAGGTCCGCAATCTCTGATGGCGCTTCTCATAATGTCCAAAGTCCTCTGAAAATCGCTCTGTAGTATGACTTGGTTATATCTATAATCAAACATTAAATAGAACTGAATTCTAGGGGCAGAGAGTTGGGAAAGAAGCAACATCAGTCACTTAGAGGATGAAAGGGGAGCCATGAGGCATTGTAGACAAGTGAAAAGACAAACTTCATTTTAATTCAGGAGTGTTTCCTTGTCTGGCTTTTGTTTAAGTTGTTCATGTGCATCAGGCCTGAAGAGTGTTACTGAAAAACACCGAAGACACAGAACTGTCTGGTCTTGACGGATTTGTACATGGACATCAGTGGGCTGGAAAGAGCAGCCATTTGAAGAAGTCTCAGAGCAGTGCAACTGACCTTCCTTCAGTGATGGGAAGTACTTATGAGTCAGCACTTGTAGGTTTTGATGGGGTTATTGAGTGTGGCCCCTTCAAGGAGCTGGGTCTCCCAGGAGGTTGTACACAGAATAAGGGATGTCCCTCGTGCAGTCTGCCATTTTTGAATGAATTTGTCTCTGCACTGTGTTATCAGCAAAGGCAGTGAATGTGTAACATGGTGGTCTCTCCATGACCAACCTAGAAAATTATATAAACTCTGGGCTCCACAGAGCAGGAACAGTTCTAGAAAAGCATCATTTTACATACCTCATCCCATGTGAGAAGGACCTAGAGACGTAGGATTCCAGTCTTATTTCAGGAAACTTCCCCAATGTCAAGAGTGTGGAATGCTGGTGCTAATGACTAGTGGAGACAATCACACAGACATGCTGTAGCAGTGTCTGAGTTTGGATTTCCTAGAATCAGACCTGAGACTCCACTGATGTGCAAACAGTTACATTTGGGGTGGGGGTAATCTCGTCCAACCGAGGAGCAGGAAGACAGGCAAAAGAAGACAGCCAATAAAAGGTACAGTTTCAAGAAGTTTCCACTGTGGATGATTGCTAAAGTTCAATCCCAGTGGGGCA